>NC_135674.1:241297-253797 GCF_964188315.1 Podarcis muralis
GTTCTGGGAACTATAGTATGGCGCACTGGGAACTATAGTATGGCGCACTGGGAACTATAGTATGGCTCACTGGGAAACATTGTTCTGGGAACTATAGTATGGCGCACTGCGAAGTATAGTATGGCACACCGGGAACTATAGTATGAGGTACTGGGAACTATAGTATGCAAGCTATAGTATGGCGCTCTGGGAATTATAGTATGTAAACTATAGTATGGCTCACTGGGAAATATAGTTCTGGGAACTATAGTATGGCGCACTAAGAACTATAGTATGTAAGCTATAGTATGGCGCTCTGGTAATTATAGTATGACTCACTGGGAACTATAGTATGTCCCACTGGGATCTATAGTATGCGCACTGTGAACTATGGTATGGCTCACTGGGAAACATAGCTCTGGGAACTATAGTATGGCACACTGCGGACTATAGTACGGCGCACTGGGAACTATAGTATGGCACACTGGGAACTATAGTATGGCGACTGGGAGCTATAGCATGGGGTACTGGGAATTATAGTACGGCTCCGTATGACTCACTGGGAACTATAGTATCCATCCCTGGGAACTATAGTATGACTCACTGGGAAATATAGTTCTGGGAACTATAGTATGGCGCTCTGGGAATTATAGTATGTAAACTATGGTATGGCCACTGGGAACCATAGTATGGAGTACTGGGAATTATAGTATGGCTCATTGGGAACTATAGTATGACTCACTGGGAACTATAGTATGACGCTCTGGGAACTATAGTATGCAAGCTATAGTATGGCGCTCTGGCAATTATAGTATGGCTCCTTGGAAACTAGTATGACTCACTGGGAACTATAGTATGCGCACTGTGAACCATGGTATGGCTCAGTGGGAACTATAGTATGTCCAACTGGGAACTATAGTATGTCCCACTGGGAACTATAGTATGGAGCACTGGGAACTATAGTATAGAGCACTGGGAACCACAGTATGATATACTGGGAACTATAGTACGGTGCATTGGAAACTATAGTATGTCCCACTGGGAATTATAGTATGGCTCACTGGGAACTATAGTATGGCCACTGGGAACTATAGTATGGCTCACTGGGAACTATAGTATGGAGCACTGGGAATTATAGTATGGCTCATTGGGAACCATAGTATAACGCACTGGGAACTATAGTATGCAAGCTATAATATGGCGCTCTGGGAATTATAGTAAGTATAGTATGGCACTCTGGGAATTATAGTATGTATAGTATGGCGCTCTGGGAATTATAGTATGTAAACTATAGTATGCCTCACTGGGAACTATAGTATGGGAACTATAGTATAGCCAACTGGAAACTATAGTATGCCTCACCTGGAACTATAGTAGACACTGGGAACTATAGTATGTCCCACTGGGAACTATAGTACGGCTCACCGGGCGCGCCGGCGCCCACCCCTTTTGGGAACCGTCGTTTCCCTACCTGCCCGGCCACCTGGACGCCGCACAGCCGCACCGCCAGGTTGTTGACCCCGTTCTCGAAGCGCAGCAGCAGCTCCTGGCTCTGGGAAACGTAGCGCCGCGCCTCCTCCAGGCGCCGGCTCTCCTCCTCCAAGGCGGCGCCCAGTTCCTCCGCCAGCTTCTGCGAGCTGCGGGGGGGAGAAGCGCCCGGTTTGTATTCGGCGGACCTATGGAACTCCCTGCCACTGGAAGGGACTCGAACCCGGTACCTGAGGGCGCCCGGCGCCCGGTGGAACTTGAGCTCGGCCCGTTCCAGTTCCAAAGCCCGGAGGCGGGCCTGGGATTCCCGCCGGCGCCGCTCGGACTCGGCGATCTGCTGGCGCAGGTCCTCCTCCGACTTGCGCTGCGCCAGGAAGCGGCCGGCGATGTCCTGGGGGGGGGGAGAAATCGGGTATTGATTATTGATTATTGATTATTGGTTATTGATGGGTCGACGGCCCCGAAGCCATTATTATTATTATTATTATTATTATTATTATTATTATTAGCAACCATTTATTATTTATTATTTATTATTTATTATTTATTATTTATTATTTATTATTTATTATTTATTATTTATTATTTATTATTTAAATATTTATTTTATTATTTATTTTATTATTTATTATTATTTATTTATTATTCATCTTATTCTGGTTATTTATTATTATTTGTAGCCAATTCCTAGGGCAATATTTCTTATTTTTATTCGTATTCTTTCTTGTCGTCGATGTTGCGATTTATTTGCAACCAATTATTAGGGGTTTTATTTATTGTTTATTATTAATGATTTATTACGCTAATTAATTTTCATTCTTCTTCTTTACTATTATTTGCAATCAATTATTAGGGTATTTATTATTATTATTATTATTATTATTATTATTATTATTAGGGTATTTATTATTATTATTATTATTATTATTATTATTATTATTATTATTATTATATTATTATTATTATTATTATTATTATTATTATTATTATTATTATTATTATATTATTATTATTATTATTATTATTATTATTATTATTATTATTATTATTATTATTCTTATTATTATTCCCATTATTTCTTCTTCTTTAATATTGTTCTTTATTCTTTATTCTGCATTATTTTTCTTCTTTATTATTATTTCTTCTTATTCTTATTCTTTATTATTATTATGCTATTTATTTATTTATTCTTCTTATTCTTTCATTATTTAGTATTCATTATTTACTATTATCGGTAATAATGATAAATAATGAAAGAATAATTCATTATTTACTATTATTCATAATAAATAATAATAATAATAAATAACGATAATTCATTATTTATTATTATTGATAATCATAATAAATAAGGAAAGAATAATTCATGATTTACCATTAATCCTAATAATAATAATAACTAACGATAACTCATTATTTATTATTCTCAATAATAATAATAAATAAGGAAAGAATAATTCATGATTTCTTATTAACCCTAATAAATAATAATAATAAACAACGATAATTCATTATTTATTTTTATCAATAATAATAAATAAGGAAAATAATTCATGATTTACTATTATTAATCATAATTAATAATAATAATAATAATAATAATAATAATAATAATAATAATAATAATAAATAACGATAATTCATTATTTATTATTATCGATAATAATAATAAATAAGGAAAGAATAATTCATTATTTACTATTAATCATAATAAATAATAATAATAAACAATGATAATTCATTACAGTATTTATTATTATTGATAATCATAATAAATAATGAAAGAAGAATTCATGATTTCTTATTAACCCTAATAAATAATGATAATAACTAATGATAATTCATTATTATTATCGATAAAAAAATAATTCATGATTTACCATTAACCCTAATAAATAATAATAATAAATAATGATAATTCATTCTTTATTATTATCGATAATCATAATAAATAAGGAAAGAAGAATTCATTTTTTCTTATTATTAATCATAATAAATAATAATAATAACTAACAATAATTCATTCTTTATTATTATTATCGATCATAATAGTAATACATTATTAGTATTATTATTACTATTATTACTATTATTATTATGATCGATCGCCCCCCCCAAGCTTTCCCACCAGGCGCCGCGAACTACAATACCCAGAGGTGGGAGCACTGGACGGCCGCCTTGATCTTCTCCACTTCGCTCATCACCAGGCTTTGGTACTCAAGCTGCGCCTTGGATCCCTCCAGCCGGGCGCCTGGTTCGAGAGAGAGGAAGAGGTGACCGGGCGTCGCGCGCGCTACAACTCCCAAGTCGGACTCCCGCGCGCTACAACTCCCAAGCGGGTCGCTTACCATAAGGGAAGGAGAGAGGGGGACCGGGCGCCGCGCGCTACAACTCCCAGGAGGGGACTGGGCGCCGCGCGCTACAACTCCCAAGCGCAACCGCGCGCTACAACTCCCAAGCGGGTCGCTTACCATAAGGGAAGGAGAGAGGGGGACCGGGCGCCGCACGCTATAACTCTCAGGTGACTGGGCGGCGCGCTACAACTCCCAGGAGGTGACCGGGTGCCGCGCTACAACTCCCAAGCCGGACTCCTGCGCGCTACAACTCCCAAGCGGCGCCCCTTGCTCCCCTCTCATCCCCCATAAGGGAGGGGAAGTCCATGTCATTGTTGGCCAAGAGGGGGTGACTGGGCGCCGTGCGCTACAACTCCCAGGAGCTGACCGGACGCCATGCGCTACAACTCCCAAGTCGGACTCCAGCGCGCTACAACTCCCAAGCAGGACGGCGGCCCTGGCTTCCCTCCCATAAGGTAAGGAGAGAGGGGGACCGGGCGCCGGGCGCTGCAACTCCCAGGAGGAGACCGGGCGCCGCGTGCTACAACTCCCAAGCGGCGCCCCTTGCTCACCTCTCATCCCCCATAAGGGACGGGAAGTCCATGCCAAGGCGGCCCAGAGTGACCGGGCGCCGCGCGCTACAACTCCAAAATCGCGCACTACAACTCCCAGGAGGTGACCGGGCGCCGCGCGCTACAACTCCCAGGAGGTGACTGGGCGCCACGCTACAACTCCCAAGCCGGACTCCTGCGCGCTACAACTCCCAAGCGGCGCCCCTTGCTCCCCTCTCATCCCCCATAAGGGAGGGGAAGTCCATGTCATTGTTGGCCAAGAGGGGGTGACTGGGCGCCGTGCGCTACAACTCCCAGGAGCTGACCAGGTGCCGTGCGCTACAACTCCCAAGCGGGTCGCTTACCATAAGGTAAGGAGAGAGGGGGACCAGGCGCCACACGCTGCAACTCCCAGGAGGTGACCGGGCGTCGCGCGCTACAACTCCCAAGTCGGACTCCCGCGCGCTACAACTCCCAAACGGCGCCCCTTGCTCACCTCTCATCCCCTTAGCGGCCCATAAGGGAGGGGAAGTCCATGTCAAGGCGGCCCAGAGGGCTTGACTGGGCGTCGCGCGCTACAACTCCCAGTAGCTGACCGGGCGCCGCGCGCTACAACTCCCCCACGCTACAACTCCTCCCTTACTCACCTCTCATCCCCTTAGCGGCCCATAAGGGAGGGGAACTCCATGTCAAGGCGGCCCAGAGGGGGTGACTGGGCGCCGCGCGCTACAACTCCCATGAGCTGACCGGGCGCCGCGCGCTACAACTCCCAAGTCAGACTCCCGCGCGCTGCAACTCCCAAGCGGCGCCCCTTGCTCACCTCTCATCCCCTTAGCGGCCCATAAGGGAGGGGAAGTCCATGTCAAGGCGGCCCAGAGGGGGGGACTGGGCGCCGCGCGCTACAACTCCCAGGAGCTGACCTGGCGCCGCGCGCTACAACTCCCAAGTCAGACTCCCGCGCACTACAACTCCCAAGCGGCGCCCCTTGCTCCCCTCTCATCCCCTTAGCGGCCCCTAAGGGAGGGGAAGTCCATGCCAAGGCGGCCCAGAGTGACTGGGCGCCGCGCGCCACAACTCCCAGGCGCTGACCGGGCGCCGCGCGCTCCAACTCCCAGGCGCGGCGCTCCGCCATCCCCAGCCTCTACCTCTCCTCCCCATCACGGAGGGGGAGCCAAGGCAGCCTTGTTGGCGGAGACCGGGCGCCGCGCGCTACGACTCCCGCGCCACGCGCTACAACTCCCAGGCGCCGCGCCTCCTTACCTCTCACCCCCTCGCGGCCCATCAGGGAAGGGAAGTCAAGGCAGCCTTGTTGGCGGAGACTAGGCGCTGCGCGCTACAACTCCCAGGAGGTGACCGGGCGCCACGCGCTACAACTCCCAAGCCGGCCTCCCGTGCGCTACAACTCCCAGGTGGTGACCGGGCACCGCACGCTAAAACTCCCAAGCCGCATGCTGCAACTCCCAGGAGCTGACCCGGCGCCACACGCTACAACTCCCAGGAGCTGACCAGGTGCTGCACGCTACAACTCCCAGGAACTGACCGGGTGCCGCGTGCTACAACTCCCAGGAACTGACCGGGCGCCGCACGCTACAACTCCCAGGAGCTGACCGGGCACCGCGCGCTACAACTCCCAGGATGTGACCGGGCGCCGCGCGCTACAACTCCCAGGAACTGACCGGGTGCCCCGCGCTACAACTCCCAGGAACTGACCGGGCGCCGCACGCTACAACTCCCAGGAGCTGACCAGGCGCCGCGCGCTACAACTCCCAGGAGCTGACCGGGCGCCGCACGCTACAACTCCCAAGTCGGACCCCGCGCGCTACGACTCCCAGGCGCCCTTACCTCTCACCCCCTCGCGGCCCATCAGGGAAGGGAAGTCCATGTCCCGCCGGCCCTGCTGTGGGGAGGAGAGCGCAGTGGTTAGAGCCGGCGCCGCGCGCTGCGTTTCCCGGCGCTACGTTTCCCGGCGCCGCCTCACCAGGGTCCGGCGGTGCCGCTCGCCGGCCTCCTTGGCGCGGATCCTCTCGATCTGCTTCTTCTGGGCGCCCAGGGCGTTGTCCCGGTACTTCTTCTCGGCCACCAGCTCCGTCTCGGCGTGCAGCATGTCGGCCTATTGATCGTTAATGATTATTCATCGATAATATTGGTAATTAATAATGATTGGTTAAGAAGAAGAATGGTGAATTATTCTTGGCTGTCCTTTGGGATTAGTATATTCAGTATTGAGATATGAGAATAGGACCGTGTGCAGCATGTCGGCCTGCCAATTAATGATTATTAATTAATAATATTAATGATTAATTAATAATCATTGATTAATAATAATGATGAATTTCTTATTCGCTGTCCTTTAAGTATCCTTCCGGATTATTAAGAATATGTAAGAATAGGACGGTGTGCAGCATGTCGGCCTGCCAATTAATGATTATTAATTAATAATATTAATGATTAATTAATAATCATTGATTAATAATAATGATGAATTTCTTATTCGCTGTCCTTTAAGTATCCTTCAGGATTATTAAGAATATGTAAGAATAGGACGGTGTGCAGCATGTCGGCCTGCCAATTAATGATTATTAATTAATAATATTAATGATTAATTAATAATCATTGATTAATAATAATAATGAATTTCTTATTCGCTGTCCTTTAAGTATCCTTCTTTAAGTATGTAAGAATAGGACGGTGTGCAGCATGTCGGCCTGTTCATTCATAATTATTACTTAATAATATTGATGATTAATGATTATTAATTAATAATATTGATCGTTCATAACGATTGGTTAATAAGAATGATGGATTACTGTTCGCTGTCCTTTAGGGGTCCTTCAGTATTAGTAATGATGTAAGAAGAGAATAGGATAGGATAGATGTCGGCCTGTCAATCAATCATTCTTGATTAATAATATTGATCATTAATAATGATGGATTAATAAGAATAATAATGAATTTATTATTGGCTGTCCTTTAAGGATCCTTCGGGATTAGTATATTCAGTATTCAGATATGAAAATAGGACAGTGTGCAGCATGTCGGCCTGTTAATTCATAATTATTGATTAATAATATTGATAATTAATAATGATTGGTTAATAATAAGAATTCGCTGTCTTTCAAGGATCCATCAGTATTAGTTATGAGAGGATAGGTTAGGATAGATGTCGGCCTGTTAATCAATAACATTGATCATTAATTCATAATTATTAAGGAATAGTATTGATCATTAATAATTATTAATGAATAATATTGATCATTAATCATGATGGATTAATAAGAATAAGAATGAATTTATTATTGGCTGTCTTTTAAGGATCCTTCAGGATTAGTAATGATGTAAGAATAGGGCGGCGTGAAGCATGTCGGCCTGATGGTATTGATCGTGAAGGGTTATTTATTGATAATATTGGTAATTAATAATGGTGGGTTAATAATAATGATGAATTTAGTATTCGCTGTCCTTTAAGGATCCTTCAGGATTAGTATATTCAGTATTCAGATATGAGAATAGGACGGTGTGCAGCATGTCGGCCTGTTAACCAATGGTTATTAATTAGTAATATTGATCATTAATCATGATTGATAATAATAATCATTAATCATGATTGATTAATAATAATAATGGATCATTATGCGCTGTCTTTCAAGGATCCTTCAGTATTAGTAATAGGACGGTGTGCAGCATGTCAGCCTGTTAATCAATAATTATTAATTAATAGTATTGATCATTAATAATTATTAATAATAATCATTAATAATGATGGATTAATAAGAATAATGAAGTTATTATTCGCTGTCCTTTAAGGATCCTTCAGTATTAGTAATGATATAAGAATAGGACGGCGTGCACCATTAATAAGAGTGATCATTAATTCATAATTATTAATAATATTGATAATTAATAATGATTGGTTAATAATAAGAATGAATTATTATTCGCTGTCCTTTAAGGATCCTTCAGTATTAGTAATGATGTAAGAAGAGGAGAGGATTGGATAGATGTCGGCCTGTTCATTAATAGTATTGATCATTAATAATTATTAATGAATAATATTGACAATTAATAATGATTGGATAATAATAAGAATAATGAATTCTTATTTGCTGTCTTTCAAGGATCCTTCAGGATTATTAATGCTATAAGAAGAGGATAGGATAGGATAGATGTCGGCCTGTTAATTAATAATATCAATTATTAATTATTAATGAATAATATTGATAATTAATAATGGATTATTATTCGCTGTCCTTTAAGGATCCTTCGGGATTATTAATGCTATAAGAAGAGGATAGGACAGGATAGAGGTCGGCCTGTTCATGAATAATATTGATCATTAATTCATAATTATTAATGAATAATATTGATAATTAATAATTATTAATTAATAAGCATGATGAATTATTATTCGCTGTCCTTTAGGGATCCTTCGGGATTATTAATGCTATAAGAAGAGGATAGGACAGGATAGAGTTCGGCCTGTTAATTAATAATATCAATTATTAATTAATAATTATTAATGAATAATATTGATAATTAATAATGGATTATTATTCGCTGTCCTTTAAGGATCCTTCGGGATTATTAATGCTATGAGAAGAGGATAGGACAGGATAGAGGTCGGCCTGTTAATTAATAATATTGATCATTAATTCATAATTATTAATGAATAATATCGATAATTAATAATTATTAATTAATAAGAATGATGAATTATTATTCGCTGTCCTTTAGGGATCCTTCGGGATTATTAATGCTATGAGAAGAGGATAGGACAGGATAGAGTTCGGCCTGTTAATTAATAATATCAATTATTAATTAATAATTATTAATGAATAATATTGATAATTAATAATGGATTATTATTCGCTGTCCTTTAGGGATCCTTCGGGATTATTAATGCTATGAGAAGAGGATAGGACAGGATAGAGGTCGGCCTGTTCATGAATAATATTGATCATTAATTCATAATGAATTAATGAATAATAATAATGGTTAATGAATTCTCATTCGCTGTCCTTTAAGGGTCCTTCACTGTTAGTAATGATGGGAGAATCGGAGGGTGTGCAGCATGTCGGCCTGTTAGTTCATCACATCGATCATTCATAGTTATTAATTAATAATATTGATAATTAATTAATTATTATTATTATTATTAGTCCCTCACCTGGGCGGCCTCCATGGCTTCGGTCGTGTCGAGGGTCATGAGGCGCACGCCTTGCAGCTCCACCTGGTAGACTTCCACCCGCCTCTGCAGGTCGTCCAGGACGACGGGAAGGTGGGCCAATTCCTGGGGAAATATTAATAATAATATTAATAATATTGATAATATTGATAATATTAATAATAATAATAATAATAATAATAATAATAATAATAATAATAAATCAGACGACTTGATTTGCAACAGCAAGAAAATGAAATGCGCCAGAAATACATGATGCTAATAATAATAATAATAATATAGATTTATAATAATAACTAGATAAATAGATGATATTAATAATGATAATAATAATAATAATAATAATAATAATAATAATAATAATAATAATAAATCAGAAGACTTGATTTGCAACAGCAAGAAAATGAAATGCGCCAGAAATACATGATGCTAATAATAATAATAATAATATAGATTTATAATAATAACTAGATAAATAGATGATATTAATAATAATAATAATAATAATAATAATAATAATAATAATAAATCAGACGACTTGATTTGCATCAGCAAGAAAATGAAATGCGCCAGAAATACATGATGCTAATAATAATAATAATAATAATAATAATATAGATTTATAATAATAACTAGATAAATAGATGATGTTAATAATGATGATGATAATAATAATAATAATAATAATAATAATAATAATAAATCAGACGACTTGATTTGCATCAGCAAGAAAATGAAATGCGCCAGAAATACATGATGCTAATAATAATAATAATAATATAGATTTATAATAATAACTAGATAAATAGATGATATTAATAATGATGATAATAATAATAATAATAATAATAATAATAATAATAATAATAAATCGGAAGACTTGATTTGCAACAGCAAGAAAATGAAATGCGCTAGAAATACATGATGCTAATAATAATAATAATAATAATAATAATAATAATAATAAAGATTTATAATAATAACTAGATAAATAGATGATATTAATAATGATGATGATGATGATAATAATAATAATAATAATAATAATAATAATAA
Organism: Podarcis muralis; assembly: GCF_964188315.1. Classification (NCBI taxonomy): domain Eukaryota; kingdom Metazoa; phylum Chordata; class Lepidosauria; order Squamata; family Lacertidae; genus Podarcis; species Podarcis muralis. The sequence goes on from NC_135674.1 coordinate 251,887, forward strand.
TAATAATAATAATAATAAATCAGAAGGCTTGATTTGCATCAGCCTGTAGGCCTAGCAAGAAAATGAAATGCATGATAATAATAATAATAATAATAATAATAATAATAATAAATCAGACGACTTGATTTGCAACAGCAAGAAAATGAAATGCGCCAGAAATACATGATGCTAATAATAATAATAATAATATAGATTTATAATAATAACTAGATAAATAGATGATATTAATAATGATAATAATAATAATAATAATAATAATAATAATAATAATAATAATAATAATAAATCAGAAGACTTGATTTGCATCAGCCTCTAGCCCTAGGAAGAAAATAAAATGCGCCAGAAAAAGATGATGCTAATAATAATTCTAATATAGATTTATAATAATAATAAATAGATAAATAGATTATAATAATAATGTAGTAATAATAATTAATAATAATAATATAGATTTATAGTGATAAATAGATAAATAGATGATGATAATAATGATAATGATAATAATAATATAGATTTATAATAATAAATAGATAAATAGATGGTGATAATAATGATAATAATAATAATAATATAGATTTATAATAATAAATAGATAAATAAATAATAATAATAATAATAATAATAATAATAATAATAATAAATCAGAAGACTTGATTTGCATCAGCCTCTAGCCCTAGCAATAAAATAAAAGGCACTGTATATTGATTCATTCATAATAATAATAATAATAATAATAATAATAATAATGGGGTACAAATCCTAATAATAATAATAATAATAATAATAATAATAATAATAATAATAATAATAATAATGGGGTACAAATCCTAATAATAATAATAATAATAATAATAATAATAATAATAATAATAATAATGGGGTACAAATCCTAATAATAATAATAATAATAATAATAATAATAATAATAATAATAATAAAAAGCAATATACGTCTCTCAGCACGTCCAGCATCTTCCGGTACAACATGTTGGCGTGTTCGGCCGTCGCGATTCGCACCCGGGTCTTCTCCACGCTGTTCTCCAGCCGGCGGATCTCCTGTATTATTATTATTATTATTATTATTATTATTATTATTATTATTATACATTATTCCAGAAATAATATATACATTAATAAATCTATATATTTTCAATTCATAATAAATAATAATAAAGTATAAATAATAATAAATTGACATATTATATAACATATTACTGTATTAATACATTCTTCCAGAAATAATATATACATTAATAAATGGATATATTATAAATTAATACTAAATGATAATATAAATAATAATAAATGGATAGATTATATCATATATTACTAATGTATTATTAATATATTGTTCCAGAATGAATACATTTATATATCATAAATCCATAATAAATAATAATAAAATATATATTACAATTTACTATATAGTATTATTATTTATTATCCACCATTATTATATAACAATGACGTACTCTATTATTATTTATTGATTATGGGTTATCCCCTCACCCTCACCTGGGCCTCAGCTGTTGTTATTATTATTATTATTATTATTATTCATTATTATTAATATTAATTATTATTATTAGTAGTAGTAGTAGTAGTAGTATTAATTATCAATTATTGATCACCCCCTCACCCTCAGCTGGGCCTCAGCTGTTGGTATTATTATTATTATTATTAATCATTATTATTAATATTAATTATTATTAGTAGTAGTAGTAGTAGTAGTAGTATTAATTATCAATTATTGATCACCCCCTCACCCTCAGCTGGGCCTCAGCTGTTGTTATTTATTATTATTATTATTATTATTATTATTATTATTATTATTATTATTAATTATTATTAGTATTAGTATTATTAATTATCGATTATTGATCACCCCCTCACCCTCAGCCGGGCCTCAGCT
>NC_135674.1:258797-263797 GCF_964188315.1 Podarcis muralis
TAGAATGACTTTTTATAATATGATAAAAAGAAGATATATCTATATTTCTATTCCATTCTATCCCACTTATATATTGCGATAGAATGGAATAGAAATATATATTCTATTCTAATAGATCAATATATAATATGATAACCTGGTCAATATATAATCAGATAAATATATATGAGAATACGATAAAATGAGACCAAAAAGACCATTATTAGAATGACGATTAATAAGACAATAGGAGGGGATGGCGTGAGATTCAGAAGAATAGAAGGGATTATTATGAATTAATGATTATTAATCTAATAATAAGAATAAGATTAATAATAATAAGATTAATAACCTTGCAAGTGGATGGTGGCCTGATGCGAACGGTCGCATTATATAAGAGGGGATGGCGGGAGATTCAGGAGAATAGAAGGAATTAGTATTAATTAATCATTATTAATCTAATAATGATAATAATATTAATAATAAGAATAAGAACAAGATTAATAATAATAAGATTAATCACCTTGCAAGTGGATGATGGCCTGATGCGAACGGTCGCATTATATAAGAGGGGATGGCGTGAGATTCAGAAGAATAGAAGGGATTATTATGAATTAATTATTATTAATCTAATAATAATAATAATAATAAGATTAATAAGATTAATAAGATTAATCACCTTGCAAGTGGATGATGGCCTGATGCGAACGGTCGCATTATATAAGAGGGGATGGCATGAGATTCAGAAGAATAGAAGGGATTATTATGAATTAATTATTATTAATCAAATAATAATAATAATAATAAGATTAATAAGATTAATAAGATTAATCACCTTGCAAGTGGATGATGGCCTGATGCGAACGGTCGCATTATATAAGAGGGGATGGCGTGAGATTCAGAAGAATAGAAGGGATTATTATGAATTAATTATTATTAATCTAATAATAATAATAATAATAAGATTAATAAGATTAATAAGATTAATCACCTTGCAAGTGGATGATGGCCTGATGCGAACGGTCGCATTATATAAGAGGGGATGGCGTGAGATTCAGAAGAATAGAAGGGATTATTATGAATTAATTATTATTAATCAAATAATAATAATAATAATAAGATTAATAAGATTAATAAGATTAATCACCTTGCAAGTGGATGATGGCCTGATGCGAACGGTCGCATTATATAAGAGGGGATGGCGTGAGATTCAGAAGAATAGAAGGGATTATTATGAATTAATTATTATTAATCTAATAATAATAATAATAATAATAATAATAATAATAATAACCTTGCAAGTGGATGATGGCCTGAAGGCCGTCAATCTGCTCCCGGAGGTCGCTCCTCCTTGCGTAGCGCATGGCGGACGAGTGAGGGGCGTCCCCAAGGGGGCGGGGCCAGGGGAGCCCCGCCCACGGGCTGCCCTGTGAGGTCACAAGAGGCGGTTGTGACGTCACAGGGTTCCCTCCCTGGGGATTCTAGGCTAGGGAATCCGAGAATGATTGACAGGGGAGGCGGGGCCAGGGTCAGATAGTCCCACCCACTGAATCGCAGAATGATTGACAGGGGAGGCGGAGCCAGGGTCCGCTGAATGATTGACAGGGGAGGCGGAGCCAGGGTCAGATAGTCCCACCCACTGAATCGCAGAATGATTGACAGGGGAGGCGGAGCCAGGGTCAGATAGTCCCACCCACTGAATCCCAGAATGATTGACAGGGAAGCCGGAGCCAGGGTCATCTAGTCCCACCCACTGAATGATTGACAGGGAAGGCGGGGCCAGGGTCCTCTAGTCCCACCCACTGAATCCCAGAATGATTGACAGGGAAGGCGGAGCCAGGTCCGCTGAATGATTGACAGGGGAGGCGGAGCCAGGGTCCTCTAGTCCCACCCACTGAATGATTGACAGGGAAGGCGGAGGCAGGGTCCGCTGAATGATTGACAGGGAAGGAGGGTCCAGAATGATTGACAAGGAAGGCGGAGCCAGGGTCAGCTTGTCCCACCCACTGAATGATTGACAGGGAAGGAGGAGCCAGGGTCCGCTGAATGATTTACAGGGAAGGCGGGACCAGGGTCTGCTGAATGATTGACAGGGAAGGCGGGGCCAGGGTCATCTAGTCCAACCCACTGAATGATTGACAGGGAAGGAGGGTCCAGAATGATTGACAGGGAAGGCGGGACCAGGGTCCGCTGAATGATTGACAGGGAAGGCGGGACCAGGGTCCTCTAGTCCCACCCACTGAATCCCAGAATGATTGACAGGGAAGGCGGAGCCAGGTCCGCTGAATGATTGACAGGGAAGGCGGAGCCAGGGTCCTCTAGTCCCACCCACTGAATCCCAGAATGATTGACAGGGAAGGCGGAGCCAGGGTCCATTGAATGATTGGCAGGGAAGGCGGAACCAGGTCCGCTGAATGATTGACAGGGAAGGCGGAGCCAGGGTCAGCTGAATTAAAATTCTAGGCAGTCTTTTTTTAAATGACTAAATCGTCGCTCTCCGGGCAACTAATAATAATAATAATAATAATAATAATAATAATAATATCAATTAGACTCCCAGGCAGTCTTTTTTTAAACGACTAAAGCAACTTCTAATAATAATAATAATAATAATAATAATAATAATAATAATAATAATGATGATGATGTCAATTAAAATCCTAGTCAATCTTTTTTAAACGACTAAAGCGTCGCTCTCAGGCAACTAATAATATTAATAATAATAATAACGGAGGATCTCTAAACTGGGAACTGTAAAACCTTGCCCAAACTTATTTTATTTTAACATTTTATTTTATTTTAACTTATTTTATTTTATTTTATTTTAACTTATTTTATTTTATTTTATTTTATTTTAACTTATTTTATTTTATTTTAACTTATTTTATTTTATTTTATTTTAACTTATTTTATTTCATTTCATTTTATTTTATTTTATTTTAACTTATTTCATTTTAACTTATTTTATTTTATTTTATTTTAACTTATTTTATTTCATTTTAACTTATTTTATTTGATTAACTTATTTTATTTCATTTTAACTTATTTTATTTTATTTTGCAAGTTTTAGGGTGACTTTGGGCCATTTTGCAAACTTTGCTCTGGCTTTGGTGTATTTTGCAAGTTTCCCCCCAATTCTCTGTTTGTTTCTGTCAATAATTGACAGCCGGCAGCCAATGATTGACAGTCTGCAAGCAGAAGCAGCTGCGTTGGAAAGAAGAAAAAATCAAGGTGCGTTTAATAGAAATTTAAGTTGCAATTGGCCTTAAAAACTTTTCCTATAAAGCCCTGGAAAATAAATTGAATTTAATCCGATTTTAACAGGAAAATAACTGGCATTAATAGACTGACAGTTGTCTATTAAATATTAAATGCCTCTCCACTGTTTGCTCTGCTAAATAATGAACTTATTATTATTATTATTATTATTATTATTATTATTAAACAGGAAAATAACTGGCATGAATAGACTGACAATCGCCTATTGAATATTAAATGCCTCTCCACTGTTTGCTCTGCTAAATAATGAACTCATTATTATTATTATTATTATTATTATTATTATTATTATTATTATTAGCTCTTTTGATCGCCCAACCCTTCCACCCCATCCAAACTCCCATCAATAATAATACTAATAATAATACTAATAATACTAATAATAATGGGCTATGGCTAATAATAATAATAATCTCTTTTGATTGCCCTACCCTTCCCCCATCCAAACTCCCATCAATAATAGTAATAATACCACTAATAATACCGCTAATAATACTAATAATACTAATACTAATACTAATAATAATAATAATAATAATAATAATAATAATAATAATAGGTTATGGGAAATAATACTAATAAAACTAATACTAATAATAATGGGTAATGGGAAATAATACTAATACTAATAATACTAATACTACTAATAAATGGGTTATGTCAAATAATAATAATAATATTCATGGAAAAAGTAATAATGGCAATTCTAGTTCCCAAAACTAATAATACTAATAATAATACTAATATTAATAATTAATAATAATTAATAATACTAATAATACTAATAATACCGCTAATAATAATAATAATAATAATAATAATAATAATAATAATAATAGGTTATGGGAAATAATACTAATAAAACTAATACTAATAATAATGGGTAATGGGAAATAATACTAATACTACTAATAATGGGTTATGTCAAATAATAATAATAATAATATTCATGGAAAAAGCAAAAATGGGAATTCTAGTCCCCAAAAACCAGCCAGAAACCCAAATCTTTTCCCTTTCCTTCATTCCCCCTGCTATCGATTATCTGTTAATTAATGACCCCGGCCGATAACGAAGGTTGCTCATTAACCGAGGGCCCAGCCAGGGCCAAAGTCCTCTCCCTTCGGACTCCAAAATCCGCGTTTTTCCACCCAAATCGGACGTCTCTTTTTCTCTCTCTTTCTGGAGGAAAAATGGATCAATTGATGATTTTCGCCTTTTCGGCGCTGGTTCTGGGTTCGAATCTCGGAGGAATAGAAGGGCAGGAAGCTGTGGAAGTGGAGAGGGTGAGAAAAATCATCATAATTAATAAGTATTAATAAGGATTAATAAGGATTAATAAGGATTAATAATGATTAATAAGTGTTAATAAGGATTAATAGGATTAATAAGGATTAATAATGATTAATGATATATGATAATAGATAATTTTCACCAGCCTCTAATAATAATAAAAATACTGCTAAGAATGATAGCATTAGCCGGCTAATGATGATAATAATAAGGATTAATAAGGATTCATGATAGATGATAATAGATCAGATTTTATTTGCATCAGCCTCTAATAATATATAAAAATAATGCTAAGAATTTTAATAATCAGCCGGCTAATAATGATAATAATAATAAGGATGAATAAGGATTAATGATCTATGATAATAGATCTAATAATAATAATAATAATAATGCTAAGAATGATAGCATCAGCCGGCTAATAATGATAATAATGATGATTAATAAGGATT
>NC_135674.1:266297-273797 GCF_964188315.1 Podarcis muralis
ATATTAAAATATTAAAATATTAAAATATTAAAATGTTAAAATGTTAAAATGTTAAAATGTTAAAATATTAAAATGTTAAAATGTTAAAATATTAAAATATTAAAATATTAAAATATTAAAATATTAAAATATTAAAATATTAAAATATTAAAATGTTAAAATGTTAAAATATTAAAATGTTAAAATGTTAAAATGTTAAAATGTTAAAATGTTAAACTGTTAAAATGTTAAAATGTTAAAATGTTAAAATGTTAAAATATTAAAATATTAAAATGTTAAAATATTAAAATGTTAAAATGTTAAAATATTAAAATATTAAAATATTAAAATGTGAATATTCGAATGTCCGAATTGGAAGATTTGAATATCGAAATTTGAATATTTCAAGATGAAGATTTCAAGATTTCAAGATCTAAAGCTCAAGATTTATTTCAAGATTGCAAGATCTAAATTTCAAGATTTCAAGATCTATATTTGAATATTTCAATATTAATATTTAAGTTTCCTTTTATTTTTATCTTATTTTATTTTATTTATTTTATTTAAATTTAATATATTTAATTTTAAATATTTAGATATTAAAATTGAAATGTTTAAATATCATCACTTAAGCATTTAAATTTTCTTTTATTTTATTTAAAGTTAAATATTAACATTACAATTTTAATATTTCAATATTTCAATTTTAATATTACATTACATTTTAATCTATTTACAGTAATTTTGAATTCTGTGTGTATTTGAATAAATGGAGTAATTTATAAATATTGAAATGTAAATATTGAAATATTGAGATTTAAATATTGAAATATTGAAATGTAAATATTGAAATATTGAAATTTAAATATTGAAATATTGAAAGTTTAATATTGAAATATTGAAATTTTAATATTGAAAAATTGAAATATTGATATTGAAATATTGACATTTTAATATTGAAATATTGAAAGTTTAATATTGAAATATTGAAATATTAATATTGAAATATTGAAATATTGATATTGAAATATTGAAATTTTAATATTGATATATTGAAATTTTAATATTTCAATACCAAAATTCAAATATTGAACATTTAAAGATTTAAAAATGGAATATTAGAATGTTGAAATTTTAATATTCAAATATTTAAATAAATAATTTACATATTTATCAATTATTCCAATTAGGCAAGGGGCGTGCCGGTCCTACACCCAGGACTACCAGAAGGGCGCCGAAGAAGGAAGGTTCACCTTCCAGAACGCAAGTGGGTTCCTTGATTGATTGATTATTATTATTATTATTATTATTATTATTATTATTATTTTATATTATTATTATTTTATTATTTTTATTATTATTTTATTATTTATTATTTTATTATTCAATTCTATTTTATTCTATTCTATTTGTTTTTGTTTTGGACTTATTTTTCTTTTCTTTCATTTCGCCTAAAGCCTAAAATCTCCTTTTCAATTAAATTCTCCTCCTCCTCCTCTCTACTCGTCCCGCACGTTCTTCCTCCATGAATCGAGCCTTTGAACCCTCAACCAAATCTCCTTTTGATATATCTAATTTTTCTCTCCTAGAATATATTATTGTTGTTATTACTATTATTATTATTATTATTATTATTATTATTATTATTATTATTATTATTCTCTCTACTTGTCCCGCACATTGTTCCTCCATGAATCAAGCCTTTGTATATATCTAATTTTTCTCTCTCCCTCCTCTCATATATATATATATATATAATCATATTATTATTATTATTATTATTATTATTATTATTATTATTATTATTAATTATTCTCTCTCCCTCTTATCTATAATATATTATTATTATTATCATCATCATCATCATCATATTATTATTATTTATTATTATTATTATTCTCTCTACCTCTTATCTATAATATATTATTATTATTATTATTATCATCATCATCATCATCATCATCATCATCGTCATATTATTATTATTACTTCTTAAATTTTCTCTCTCCACCATCATATTATTATTATTATTTATTAATTTTCTCTCTCCCTCTTATCTATATTATTATTATTATCATTTATTATTATTATTATTATTATTCTCATTATTATTATTATTATTATTATCATCATCATCATCATCATCATCGTCGTCATATTATTATTATTACTTATTAAATATTCTCTCTTCACCATCATATTATTATTATTATTTATTAATTTTCTCTCTCCCTCTTATCTATATTATTATTATCATTTTATTATTATTATTATTATTATTATTATTATTATTATTATTATTATTATTCTCATTTATTATTATTATTATTATTATTATTATTATTATTATTATTCTCATTTATTATTATTATTATTATTATTATTATTATTATTATTATTATCATTAGGGTGGAAGGCGCACGGCGAGACCTACGTGGCGCACGCCGACCCCGACGTGTTCGCCATCTTGGTCACGGAGAAGAACAGCACCCACGGCCTCAGCACCAGCGCCAAGCTCTATGGTGCGTCCCAATCCGGGGGGAGGGAACTCCCCGCCACTTGGAAATCTAGCTACTCTCTATTTGGACTAGGGAACTCCCCGCAACACCTGGAGGACCTAGAGAGGCCCCCTTCCCTCTCTATGGTCCATTCACTCTCTATGATCCCCTAGGAACCGCCTGGAGGACCTAGAGAGGCCCCTTCCCTCTCTATGATCCCTTCCCTCTCTATGATCCCCTAATAACCACCTGGAGAGCTCCCTTCCCTCTCTATCATCCCTTCCCTCTCTATGGTCCCCGAAAAACCGCCGGGAGGACATAGAGAGCTCCCTTCCCTCTCTATGATCCCTTGCAAGGGGGTCAGGCCAGATGACCTGGAGAGGTCCCTTTCCTCTCTATGGTCCCCTGATAACCGCCTTGAGGACCTAGAGAGGCCCCCTTCCCTCTCTATGATCCATTCACTCTCTATGATCCCCTAGGAACTGCCTGGAGGACCGAGAGAGGCCCCTTCCCTCTCTATCATCCTTTCCCTCTCTATGATCCCTTCCCTCTCTATGATTCCCTAATAACTGCCTGGAGGACCTGGACACGCCCCCTTCCCTCTCTATGATCCATAAAAACCGCCTGGAGGACCTAGAGTGGTCCATTCCCTCTCTATGATCCCTGGATGTCCTAGAGGTCCCTTCCCTCTCTATGATCCCTTGCAAGGGGGTCAGGCTGGAGGACCTGGAGGAGCCCCTTCCCTCTCTATGATCCCTTAAAACCACCTGGAGGACCTAGAGAGGCCCCATTCCCTCTCTATGATCTCCTAAGATCCGCCTGGAGAGGCACCTTCCCTCTCTATGATCCCCTAATACCCACCAGGAGGACCTAGAGAGGCCCCTTTCCTCTCTATGGTCCCCCAATACCCACCTGGAGGGGTCCCTTCCCTCTCTATGATCCCTGGATGTCCTAGAGGTCCCTTCCATCTCTATGATCCCTTGCAAGGGGGTCAGGCTGGATGACCTGGAGGGGTCCCTTCCCTCTCTATGATCCCCTAAAAACCACCTGGAGGACCTAGAGAGACCCCCTTCCCTCTCTATGGTCCCCTAGTACTCACCTGGAGGGCCCCTTCCCTCTCTATGATCCCTTCCCTCTCTATGACCCACGTCTCTCCTTGCAGGAAGGACCCCGGCGCTGAGGGAGGACCTGGTGGAGGACTTCCGGCGGCGGGCCCTCGCACTGGGGATCCCAGAGGAGGCCATCTTTGTCCTGAGCAACCAAGGTGAGTTGTGGGTGGGGTGGGGTGGCGGGTTCGAATTTCACGGATTTGCACACTTCTGACACCATTGGTTGCACGTTCGCACGTTTCTGACACCCGTGTTGCGCATTCGCACGTTTCAGACACCCATGTTGCACGTTCGCACGTTTCTGACACCCGTGTTGCCCATTTGCACGTTTCTTACACCAATCTCGCACGTTCCCTCGTTTCTGACACCAATGTTGCACACTTCTGACCCCGATGTCGCACACTTCTGACCCCCTTGTTGCGCGCTTCTGACACCCATGTTACACACTTTGCTGAGCACTTCTGACCCTGATGTTGCACACTTCTGACACCCACGTTGCACACTTTGCGGGTTCAAATTCCTGCCTACTTCTGACACCCATGTTGCACACTTCTGACACCCATGTTGCACACTTTGCGGGTTCAAATTCCTGCCTACTTCTGACACCCATGTTGCACACTTCTGACACCCATGTTGCACACTTTGCGGGTTCAAATTCCTGCCTACTTCTGACACCCATGTTGCACACTTCTGACACCCATGTTGCACACTTCTGACACCCATGTTACACACTTTGCTGAGCACTTCTGACCCTGATGTTGCACACTTCTGACACCCATGTTGCACACTTCTGACACCCATGTTGCACCTCCGAACACGGGTTCAAATCCCTTCTCTCTTTCCTCAGGGGAGTGCGTCCCGCCCAAGGCCGAAGATGCGCCCCAGGTAAGTGACCCCCCAAGGGGACCCCCGTTGCACCCTGGGACCTCCGTTCCCCCACTTCTGACACCCATGTTGCACGTTCCCACGTTTCAACCTCGCACCCGCGCTCTTTTCCAGGAGAGGGTGCGCAGGACCCCCTTGTTTGAGGAGGAAGGCTCGGCCGACGGATTCGCACCCGCGTTCCCGGACGTCAAGGAAGGTGGGTCTGGCCTGCTACCTTTCACCATGCAGGGAGTTCCCCAGGTTTCGCACGCTACTCCGTCAGATTTCGCACGCTACTTTTCACGAGGCAGGGAGTTCCCCAGATTTCACATTGTACTTAGGCAGGGAGTTCCACAGATTTCGCACGCTACCTTTCACCATGCAGGGAGTTCCCCAGATTTCGCACGCTCCTTACTCAGATTTCGCACGCTACCTAGTCAGATTTCGTATGTTCCTTACTCAGATTTCGCACGCTACCTAGTCAGATTTCGCACACTCCTTACCCAGATTTCGCACGCTCCTTACTCAGATCTCGCACGCTCCTTACCCAGATTTCGCACGCTCCTTACTCAGATTTCGCACGCTCCTTAGTCAGATTTCGCACACTCCTTACTCAGATTTCGCACGCTACCTAGTCAGATTTCGTATGTTCCTTACTCAGATTTCGCACGCTCCTTAGTCAGATTTCGCACGCTCCTTACTCAGATTTCGCACGCTCCTTAGTCAGATTTCGCACGCTCCTTACTCAGATTTCGCACGCTCCTTACTCAGATTTCGCACGCTCCTTACTCAGATTTCGCACGCTACCTAGTCAGATTTCGCACACTCCTTACTCAGATTTCGCACGCTCCTTAGTCAGATTTCGCACGCTCCTTACTCAGATCTCACACGCTACCTAGTCAGATTTCGCACGCTCCTTTTCACGAGGCTGGAAGTTCCCCCGATTCCCACTTCCTCTTCCTCTCCAGCCGACTGCCAGCTGCCCCGGGACGCCGGCCCCTGCCTGGGCGCCGAGTTGCGCTTCTTCTACAACGCCAGCGCACGGTCGTGCCAGAGCTTCCTCTACGGCGGTTGCCTGGGCAACGCCAACCGCTTCCTGTCCGAACGGGCCTGTCTGCAGACGTGCCGGACCGAAGGTGAGACGCTCTAGGAAGCTTTGAAGCACTTCCTCTTCCTGCGGAGCCTCTCTAGGAAGGTCTCCCCAACTTCCTCTGGCTCCCACTTCCTCTGGATCCTCTCTAGGAACCTCTCCCCAACTTCCTCTTCCTCTGGCTCCCACTTCCTGTGGAGCCTCGCTAGGAAGGTCTCCCCAACTTCCTCTTCCTCCGGCTCCCACTTCCTTCCAGCTCCCACTTCCTCTGGATCCTCTCTAGGAACCTCTCCCTAACTTCCTCTTCCCCCCACTTCCCCTTCCTGTGGAAGCCTCTCTAGGAGCATCTCCCCAACTTCCCCTTCCTGTAAAGATCTCTAGGAACATCTCCCCACTTCCTTCCAGCTCCCACTTCCTCTGGATCCTCTCTAGGAACCTCTCCCTAACTTCCTCTTCCCCCCACTTCCCCTTCCTGTGAAGCCTCTCTAGGAACATCTCCCCAACTTCCCCTTCCTGTGGAGCCTCTCTAGGAACGTCTCCCCAACTTCTTCTTCCTCCAGAGTCTCTCTAGGAACCTCTCCCCAACTTCCTCTTCCTCCGGCACCCACTTCCTCTTCCTCCAGAGTCTCTCTAGGAACGTCTCCCCAACTTCCTCTTCCTCCGGCTCCCACTTCCTGTGGAGCCTCTCTAGGAACGTCTCCCCAACTTCCTCCTCCTTTCTGATTGGTTCCTCCAGCCAGGGGCGGGGACCCACTTTCTCTTCCTCTGGCTCCCACTTCCTCCACCTCCCACTTCCCCTTCTTCCAGCTCCCACTTCCTCTTCCCCCTGGATCCTCTCTATGAATGTCTGCCCAACTTTCTCTTCCTCCGGCTCCCACTTCCTCCTTCCCCCCAACTTCCTCTTCCTCTGGCTCCCACTTCCTATTCCTATGCAGGCTCTCTAGCAACCTCGCCCCAACTTCCTCTTCTTCTGGCTCCCACTTCCTCCAGCTCCCCCTTCCTCTTCCCCCCAGAGCCTCTGTAGGAACCTCTCCCCAACTTCCTCTTCCTCCGGCTCCCACTTCCTCCAGCTCCCACTTCCCCCCAGAGCCTCTGTAGGAACCTCTCCCCGATTTCCTCCTCCTCCACCTCCCACTTCCTCCGGATCCCCTCTAGCAACTTCCCCCCACTTCCCCTTCCTGTGGAGCCTCTCTAGGAATGCCCACTGAAGCTCTCCTCTCCCCCAGCCGCCTGCCGCCTGCCAATCACCCCCGGAGGTCCCTGTCCGTCAACCTTCTGGGCCTTTGACGCCTCGCGCGGCGCCTGCCTCACTTTCCGGGGCTGCCACCAGTCTCTGTCTCCCACTTCCTCTTCCTCCCACTTCCTCTCTAGGAACGTCTCCCCAACTTTTTCTTCCTCCAGCTCCCACTTCCTCTTCCCCCCAGAACCTCTCTAGGAATGTCTCCCCAACTTCCTCTTCCTCCAGCTCCCACTTCCTGTGGAGCCTCTCTAGCAACCTCTCCCCAACTTCCTCTTCCTCCGGCCCCCACTTCCTGTGGAGCCTCTCTAGGAATGTCTACTGAAACTCTCCTCTGCCCTGTCCGTCAAAATTTCTCTTCCTCCAGCTCCCACTTCCTCTTCCCCCCAACTTCCTCTCCCTCCACCTCCCACTTCCTCTGCAGCCTCTCTACTTCTCCCCAACTCCCTCTTCCTCCAGCTCCCACTTCCTCTACCTCCCATTTCCTCCGGCCCCCACTTCCTGTGGAGCCTCTCTAGGAATGCCCACTGAAGCTCTCCTCTCCCCCAGCCGCCTGCCCATCAAAATTTCTCTCCCTCTGGCTCCCACTTCCTCTTCCCTCCCACTTCCTCTTCCGGCTCCCACTTCCTCTGTCTCCCACTTCCTCCGGCTCCCACTTCCTCTTCCCTCCCACTTCCTCTCCCTCCACCTCCCACTTCCTGTGGAGCCCCTCTAGGAATCTCC
>NC_135674.1:276297-308797 GCF_964188315.1 Podarcis muralis
ATTATCTAAACGGATCGTTCCATTTCTTCCAAAAGGGGGGTTTAATTATCTAAACGGATCATTCCATTTATTTAAACGGGTTTTTTCTTAATTATCAAAACGGAGCATTCCATTTATTTAAAGGGTGGGGCTTAATTATCTAAATGGATCATTCCATTTATTTAAAGGGTGGGGCTTAATGATCTAAACGGATCATTCCATTTAAGGGGGGCGCTTAATGATCTAAATGGATCATTCCATTTATTTAAAGGGGGGATTTCTTAATTATCTAACTGGATCATTCCATTTATTTAAAGGGGGCGCTTAATTATCTAAACGGATCATTCCATTTATTTAAACGGGTTTTTTCTTAATTATCAAAACGGATCATTCCATTTATTTAAACGGGTTTTTTCTTAATTATCTAAACAGATCGTTCCATTTCTTCCAAAAGGGGGGGATTTATTAATTATCTAAACGGATCATTCCATTTATTTATAGGGGGATTTTCTTAATTATAAAAACAGAGCATTCCATTTATTTAAAGGGGGGGCTCTTAATGATCTAACCGGATCGTTCCATTTCTTCCAAAAGGGGGGTTTAATTATCTAAACGGATCATTCCATTTATTTAAACGGGTTTTTTCTTAATTATCAAAACGGATCATTCCATTTATTTAAACGGGTTTTTTCTTAATCATCTAAACGGATCATTCCATTTATTTATAGGGGGATTTTCTTAATTATAAAAACGGAGCATTCCATTTATTTAAGGGGGGGGCTCTTAATGATCTAAACGGATCATTCCATTTCTTCCAAAAGGGGGGTTTAATTATCTAAACGGATCATTCCATTTATTTATAGGGGGATTTTCTTAATTATCTAAACGGAGCATTCCATTTATTTATAGGGGGATTTTCTTAATTATAAAAACGGATCATTCCATTTATTTACAGGGGGATTTTCTTAATTATCTAAACGGAGCATTCCATTTAAGGGGGGCTCTTAATGATCTAAACGGATCGTTCCATTTCTCCCCAAAGGGGGTGTGTGTGTCTCCTCCTCAAATCTCCGCCTTCCGGAACTCGAACCCAGAACCCGGACGTCTGGAACCGCTGCCCCCCCCCCTTATCCAAAAAGCGGACCGTCCCAGGATGATTGACAGCCATCCATCCCCAAACCCCCAACCCAGAAAAGACACGGCACAAAATCTCTATCAAAATAACTATATTTCCTCTTTTCCAAGGGGGGAAAACGGGGCGTTCCATTCGGTAGAAAACGGGGGGGTGGGGGGTGTGAATTTTTTTGGGGGGGGGGTCAAAGGGAGACGAGCAGCAATTAATTGACGGTTCAATTAATATATATATAGATATTATTAATATATATATAATTAATATATATACTATTAATATATATATATATATTAATATATATATATATAAAAACACACAAACACCCCCATTTGAAGACGTTAAATGGTATTTTCCACAGACACCCCCCAAAAAACAAAGAGTTTCTGCCCCATAAAATGGGCGGCAAATGTCGGAATCTGGGGGGGAAATGTCAGGATTTGCTGGGAAATGTCAGAATTTGGGGGGCAAATGTCAGAATTTGGGGCAAAATCTCAGAATTTGGGGGGAAATCTCAGAATTTGGGGGGCAAAACGGGGGGAAATCTCAGAATCTGGGGGGCAAATCTCAGAATTTGCTGGGAAATCTCAGAATTTGGGGGCAAATATTAGAATTTGGGGGGTAAATGTCGGAATTTGGGGGGCAAAATGGGAAATGTCAGAATTTGGGGGGGAACTCAGAATTTGGGGGGGAAATCTCAGAATTTGGGGGGCAAAACGGGGGAAAGTCTCAGAATCTGGGGGGCAAATCTCAGAATTTGCTGGGAAATCTCAGAATATGGGGGGCAAAACGGGGGGAAATCTCAGAATTTGGGGGGCAAATGTCAGAATTTGGGGGGAAATCTCAGAATTTGGGGGGAAATCTCAGAATTTGGGGGCAAATCTCAGAATTTGGGGGCAAATCTCAGAATTTGGGGGGCAAAATGGGGGGAAATCTCAGAATTTGGGGGAAAATCTCAGAATTTGGGGGGCAAAACGGGGGGAAATCTCAGAATTTGGGGGGCAAATGTCAGAATTTGGGGGGAAATCTCAGAATTTGGGGGGCAAAATGGGGGAAATCTAAGAATTTGGGCGGCAAATGTCAGAATTTCCTGGGAAATCTCAGAATCTGTGGGGCAAATCTCAGAATTTGGGCGGCAAATGTCAGAATTTGGGGGGAAATCTCAGAATTTGGGGGTCAAAACGGGGGGAAATCTCAGAAATTGGGCGGCAAATGTCAGAATTTGGGGGGCAAAACGGGGGGAAATCTCAGAATCTGGGGGGCAAATCTCAGAATTTGCTGGGAAATCTCAGAATTTGCTGGGAAATCTCAGAATTTGGGGGGACTCAGAATTTGGGGGGCAAAACAGGGGGAAATCTCAGAATCTGGGGGGCCAATGTCAGAATTTGCTGGGAAATTTCAGAATTTGGGGGGTAATCTCAGAATTTGGGGGGCAAAACGGGGGGAAATCTCAGAATTTGGGCGGCAATTGACAGGATTTAGGGGGGAAATCTCAGGATTTGCTGGGAAATGTCAGAATTTGGGGGGTAATCTCAGAATTTGGGGGGCAAAAGGGGGGAAATCTCAGAATTTGGGGGGCAAAACGGGGGGGAAATCATAGAATCTGGGTGGCAAATGTCAGAATTTGGGGGGCAAATGGGGGGAAATCACAGGATTTGGGGGGCAAAAGGGAGGGAAATCTCAGAATCTGGGTGGCAAATGTCAGAATTTGGGGGCAAATCTCAGAATTTGGGGGCAAATGTCGGAATCTGGGCAGCAATTGTCAGAATTTGGGGAGCAAAACGGGGAAATCTCAGAATCTGGGGGGCAAAAGGGAGGGAAATCTCAGAATCTGGGTGGCAAATGTCAGAATTTGGGGGGCAAAACGGGCAAATCTCAGAATTTGGGGGGCAAAAGGGAGGGAAATCTCAGAAATTGGGCGGCAAATGTCAGAATTTGGGGGGCAAAACGGGGGCAAATCTCAGAATTTGGGCGGCAAATCTCAGAATTTCCTGGGAAATCTCAGAATTTGGGGGGCAAATCTCAGAATATGGGCTGTTTTTTGGGGGTCCGCCCCCCAAAAGAGGCAACACTGCGCAGCAAGAGAGGTAGATGGTGAGGGGAGACGGTGGCGGGTTCGAGTCGCGCTCCCGACGTGAGCCTAGGTCCTCGGTCCTGGGTTCGAGTCAAAGGGTACAGAAGTCCTCAGCAGTCGCGGGTTCAAGTCACATGCTTCCAAGGGGCGCATGGAGTACTTGGCGGCGGCGGGTTCGAGTCTTGCGCACTCGCAGCAGGCGCATGGAGTCCTCGGCGGCGGCGGGTTCGAGTTGCAGGCTTCCCACGGGCGCATGAAGTCCTCGGTCCCGGGTTCGAGTTGAGCGCTGGGCAGTGGTGGGTCGTGGGTTCAAGTCCCGGGGCTCCAAAAGGCGCATAAAGCCCTCTGCACTGGTGGGTCGTGGGTTCGAGTCCTGCGCATGAAGCAGGCGCATGAAGTCCTTGGCAGTGGCGGGTTGCGGGTTCGAGTGATGCAACTGGCGCATTCGGTCCTTGGCAGTGCTGGGTTCGAATCATGCGCTGCCAACAGGCACATCAAGTCCTCTGTGGTGACGGGTTCGAGTCGCGCGCTCCCATTCAGCCGGTCCTGGGTTCGAGTCCTGCGCTTCCAACAGGCGCACCAAGTCTGTGGGTTCCGAGGGGCGCATGAAGTCCTGGGCAGTGGTGGGTTCGAGTCATGCGCTTCCAACAGGCGCATGAAGTCCTGGTTGCGGGTTCGAGTCGCGCGCTCCCAACAGGCGCATGAAGTCCTGGTTGCGGGTTCGAGTCGCGCGCTCCCAACAGGCGCATGAAGTCCTGGTTGCGGGTTCGAGTCGCGCGCTCCCAACAGGCGCATGAAGTCCTGGTTGGGGGTTCGAGTCGCGCGCTCCCAACAGGCGCATTGAGTCCCTGGCAGTGATGGGTTCAAGTTGTGCGCTTGGCCCACGGTGCGCTTCCAAGGGGCACATTAACACAGTGCTGGGCGCCGGGTTCAAGTCACGCACTTCCAACCCTTGGCAGTGGTGAGTTCGAGTCATGCGCTTCCAAGTGGCGCAGAAGTCCTGGCCGTGGGTTCGAGTGGCGCGCTCCCAACAGGCCCCTCAGCGACGGTAGGTGGTGGGTTCGAGTCATGCGCTTGCAAGAGGCCCGTTAAGTCCTGGCTGTGGGTTCGAGACATGCGCTCCCAACAGGCCCATCAAGTCCTCTGCAGTGCTGGGCGCTGGGTTCAAGTCATGCACTTCCAACCCGTGCATTAAGTCCTGGCCATGGGTTCGAGTTGCGCGCTCCCAACAGGCCCATCGAGTCCTGGCCATGGGTTCAAGTCATGTGCTAAGTCCTCAGTCGTGGGTTTGACTCCTGCGCTCCCAACAGGCCCATTGAATGCTCTGCAGTGCTGGGTGACGGGTTCAAGTGGCGCACTTCCGACCGTCGCATGAAGTCCATGGCAGTGCCATGCGCTGGGTTCAAATCGCACCCTTCCCACGCATGCCTGAAGTCCTGGCCATGGGTTCAAGTCACACATAAGTCCTCGGTTCTGGGTTCAAATGGCGCGCTCCCAACAGGCCCATTAAATCCTTGGTGGTGGGTTCAAGTCATGCGCTTCCAAGAGGCCCATTGCGGTGGGTTGTGGGTTCGAGTGATGAGCTCCCCACAAGCACATGACATCCCGGTCCTGGGTTGGAGCCATGCGCTTCCAAGGAGCACATTAAGTCCTGGGTTCGAGTCATGGGCTTCCAAGGGGCGCATTAAATCCTGGCCATGGGTTCGACTCATGCGCTTCCAAAATGCGCATCAAGTCCTGGCCATGGGTTCAAGTCCTGCCCTTCCGACGGGCGCAGAGGTCCTCGTTCCTGGGTTCGACTCATGCGCTCCCAGCAGCCACGTTAAATCCCCGGTTGTGGGTTCAAGTCATGCGCTTCCAACAGGCCCATGATGCGCTCTCAACAGCCCCATTAAGTCCTCAGCAGTGGCAGGTGGTGGGTTCGAGTCATGCGCTTCCAAGGAGCACATTAAGTCCTGGGTTCGAGTCATGCACTTCCAAGTGGCGCATTAAATCCTGGCCATGGGTTTGACTCATGCGCTCCCAACCGCCACATTAAATCCCTGGTTGTGGGTTCAAGTCATGCACTTCCAACAGGCACATGATGCGCTCTCAGCAGGCCCATTAAGTCCTCAGCAGTGGCAGGTGGTGGGTTCAAGTCATGCGCTCCCAACAGTCCCATCAAGTCCTCAGCAGTGGCAGGTGGTGGGTTCAAGTCATGCGCTCCCAACAGGCCCATTAAGTCCTCAGCAGTGGCAGGTGGTGGGTTCGAGTCATGCGCTTCCAACAGGCCCATGATGCGCTCTCAACGGGCCCATTAAGTCCTCAGCAGTGGCAGGTGGTGGGTTCAAGTCATGCGCTTCCCACAGCCACATTAAATCCCTGGTTGTGGGTTCGAATCATGCGCTTCCAAAATGCGCATCAAGTCCAAGTGGCGCATTAAATCCCCGGCCGTGGGTTCGAATCATGCGCTTCAAACAGGCCAGGGGTTCAAGTTGCACCTTTCCGACAAAATGTGTGGGTTTGAATCATGCGCTCCCAAAATGCGCACCACGTCATGCGCTTCCAAGTGGCGCATTAAATCCCCGGTTGTGGCTTCAAGTCATGCGCTTCCGACAGGCCCATGAAATCCCAGTTGTGGGTTCGACTCATGCGCTCCCAACAGCCCCATCCAATCCCCGGTCCTGGGTTCAAGTCATGCGCTCCCCACAGCCCCATTAAATCCTCGGTCGTGGGTTCGAGTGATGCGCTTCCAACAGGCCCATTAAGTCCTCTGCAGTGCTGGGTGCTGGGTTCAAGTCATGCGCTTCCTACAAGCACATTAAGTCCTGGCCATGGGTTCAAGTTGACCTGTCCTCGGTCATGGGTTCGAGTGATGCGCTTCCAACAGGCACACGATGCGCTCTCAACAGGCGCATAAGTCCTCAGCGGCGGCGGGTTGTGGGTTCGAGGGATGCGCTCCCAACAGGCCCACCAAGTCCTCTCCAGTGCTGGGTGCTGGGTTCAAATCATGCACTTCCGACAAGCGCATTAAGTCCTGGCCATGGGTTCGAGTTGCACATGTCCTCGGTTGCGGGTTCGAGTCACGCGCTTCCAAGGAGCACAGTCCCGGGTTCAAGTTGCACGCTCTCCACAGCCCCATTAAATCCCAGCTGCGGGTTCGACTCATGCGCTCCCAACAAAGCCCCTCAAGTCCTGGCCATGGGTTCAAGTCCTGCGCTCCCAACCGCCCCCTAAAGTCCTCTGCAGTGGGTTCAAGTCATGCGCTTGAAACAGGCGCACCAAGTCCTGGCCATGGGTTCAAATCGCACCCTTCCCACGGGCGCATAAGTCCTCAGTCCTGGGTTCGAGTCGCTCGTTCCCAACAGCCCCATTAAATCCACAGTCATGGGTTCGACTCATGCGCTCCCAACAGGCCTGGCTATGGGTTCAAGTTGCGCATTTAAGTCCTGGCCATGGACTAAAGTTGCACATTCAACCCTCGGTTGCGGGTTCGAGTCATGCGCTTCCAAGGAGCACAGTAAGTCCTCAGTCCTGGGTTCAAGTGGCACATTCAACCCTCGGTTGTGGGTTCGAGTCATGTGCTCCCAACAACCCCTTTAAATCCTTGGTCAGGGGTTCGACTCCTGCGCTCCCAACAGGGTTCAAGTTGCACATTGAAGTCCTGGCTATGGGTTCAAGTTGCCCATTCAACCCTCGGCTGTGGGTTCGAGTCATGCGCTCCCAACCGCCCCCTAAAGTCCTTGCCATGGGTTCAAGTCATGCGCTCCCAACCGCCCCATAAAGTCCTCTGCAGTGGGTTCAAGTCATGCGCTTGAAACAGGCGCACTAAGTCCTGGCCATGGGTTCAAATCGCTCATTCCCAACAGCCCCATTAAATCCCCAGTCCTGGGTTCGACTCATGCGCTCCCAACAGGCCTGGCTACGGGTTCAAGTTGCGCTCTGGGTTCAAGTCAGGCATTTCCAAAGGGCGCAGAAGTCCTCGGTTCTGGGTTCAAATGGCGCACTCCCAACATGCCCATGAAATCCTCGGTTGCGGGTTCAAGTCGTGCGCTTGAAACAGGCGCACCAAGTCCTGGCCATGGGTTCAAATCGCTCATTCCCAACAGCCCCATGAAATCCCCAGTCCTGGGATCAAGTTGCGCATTGAAGTCCTGGCTCTGGGTTCAAGTCAGGCATTTCCAAAGGGCGCCGAAGTCCTCGCTTCCGGGTTCAAATGGCGCACTCCCAACATGCCCATGAAATCCTCGGTTGCGGGTTCAAGCCGTGCGCTCCCAACGCATCCAATCCTCTCCGGCGGCGCCGGGTTCGAGTCCCGCCCTCTTTTACGAGGGCCCCCCGCCTCCCCCCCCGCCCCCCCGGGCCTTGGCCACCAAGTAGAGCACGATGTCCTGGTGCCCTGAAAAGGCCGCCATGTGCAGCGCACTCCAGCCGTCCCGGTTGGCCAATCGCACGTCGGCTCCGAATCTCACCAATAGTTTCACCAGTTCCAGGTTCCCGTCGCTCACCGATTGGTGCAAGGCGGTCTGGCCCTCCGGCCCGAAGGCGTTGACGTTGAATTCGCACGAGTTCATGGTGCGCAGGAGGGCGTGCACGGCCGCCGTGTTGCCGGCGCGCACGGCGTCCCGGAAGAGGCGCTCGCCCGGCGCGGGGGGCGGGGACAAGGGAGGGGGGGGAGAGGGGAGCTCGGCTTGGTTCATGGTGCGAGGATTGGTGCGCCGGGTGCGAGGATTTGGAGGGTTCTGGCTCTGGGTTCGAAGATTGGAGGCTCTGGGTTCGAGGATTGGAGGCTCTGGGTTCGAGGATTTGAAGCCTTCTGGATTTGAAGCTTTCCGGATGCTGGCTCTGGGTTCGAGGATTGGAGGCTCTGGGTTCGAGGATGGTGCGAGGATTGGTGCGCCGGGTGCGAGGATTCGGAGGATTCTGGGTTCCGGCTCTGGGTTCGAGGATTGGAGGCTCTGGGTTCGAGGATTGGAGGCTCTGGGTTCGAGGATTTGAAGCCTTCTGGATTTGAAGCTTTCCGGATGCTGGCTCTGGGTTCGAGGATTGGAGGCTCTGGGTTCGAGGATGGTGCGAGGATTGGTGCGCCGGGTGCGAGGATTCGGAGGATTCTGGGTTCCGGCTCTGGGTTCGAGAATTGCAGGCTCTGGGTTCGAGGATTCGAGGGTTCTGGGTTCGAAGATTGGAGGCTCTGGGTTCGAGGATTTGGAGAGTTCTGGGTTCTGGCTCTGGGTTCGAGGATTGGAGGCTCTGGGTTCGAGGATTGGAGGCTCTGGGTTCGAGAATTGCAGGCTCTGGGTTCGAGGATTCGAGGGTTCTGGGTTCGAAGATTGGAGGCTCTGGGTTCGAGGATTCGAGGGTTCTGGGTTCGAGGATTGGAGGCTCTGGGTTCGAGGATTTGAAGCCTTCTGGATGGGAAGCTTTCTGGAATCCGGCTCTGGGTTCGAGGATTGGAGGCTCTGGGTTCGAGGATTTGGAGACTTCCGGATGCTGGCTCTGGGTTCGAGGATTCGAGGGTTCTGGGTTCGAGGATTGGAGAGTTCTGGAGTCCGGCTCTGGGTTCGAGGGTTCGAGGATTGGAGGCTCTGGGTTCGAGGACTTGAAGCTTTCTGGAGTCCGGCTCTTGGTTCAAGGATTCGAGGGTTCGAGGGTTCTGGGTTCGAGGATTTGGAGAGTTCTGGGTTCTGGCTCTGGGTTCGAGGATTAGTGCGCCGGGTTCGAGGATTTGGAGGATTCTGGATGGGAAGC
The DNA here is from genome assembly GCF_964188315.1 of Podarcis muralis. Lineage (NCBI taxonomy): Eukaryota > Metazoa > Chordata > Lepidosauria > Squamata > Lacertidae > Podarcis > Podarcis muralis. Next base: position 285,207 of record NC_135674.1, read on the forward strand.
TTTCTGGAGCCCGGCTCTGGGTTCGAGGATTTGAGGGTTCTGGGTTCGAGGATTGGAGGCTCTGGGTTCGAGGATTGGAGCCTTCCGGATGCTGGCTCTGGGTTCGAGGATTTGGAGAGTTCTGGGTTCTGGCTCTGGGTTCAAGGCTTGGAGGCCTTCTGTATTGGAACCTTTCTGGAGTCCGGCTCTGGGTTCGAGGATTGGAGGCTCTGGGTTCGAGGATTGGATGGTTCTGGGTTCGAGGATTGGAGGCACTGGGTTCTGGCGCCGGGTTCGAGGATTGGAGGCTCTGGGTTCAAAGATTGGAGGCTCTGGGTTTGAGGATTTGGAGAGTTCTGGGTTCTGGCTCTGGGTTCGAGGATTTGGCGCGTTCTGGATGCTGGTGCCGGGTTCGAGGATTTCACATGCGCGGGTGCGAGGATTCGGAAGATTCTGGAGTCCGGCTCTGGGTTCGAGGATTTGAAGCCTTCCGGATGGGAAGCTTTCTGGAGTCCGGCTCTGGGTTCGAGGATTGGAGGCTCTGGGTTCGAGGATTCGGAGGATTCTGGGTTCTGGCTCTGGGTTCGAGGATTCGGAGGCTTCTGGGTTCTGGCGCCGGGTTCGAGGATTTGGGCTCTGGGTTCGAGGGGAAAGGCTTCAGGAGGAGGAGGAGGGCTTAGGGACCTCACCGAGGGGCTAAGCTGGGGGTTCAAGACCCGCCCACTAGCCCCACCTGCTTAAGGACCTTCCAAGGGGGGGGGGAGTTCAGGACCTCCCTCAATGGGTGAAGAAGCTTCCGGAAGGGAGTTCGGGGTTAAAGACCCCCCCCCTGCCTGGTTAAGGACCTTGGAGGCGGGAGGGAAAGGGGTTAAGGACCTCCCTCAGTGGGTTAAGGACCCCCCCCCCCCAGCCCCAGCTGGTTAGGGACGCTGCAAGGGGGAGTTAAGGCCCGAGCTTAGAGCCCCGTCTGGGGGGTGTTAGGGACCCTCTGGGTTTGAGGCTGGGGGGTTAAGGACCTCCCTCAACGAGACCGAGCTTAGAGCCCCGTCTGGGGGGTGTTAGGGACCCTCTGGGTTTGAGGCTGGGGGGTTAAGGACCTCCCTCAACGAGACCGAGCTTAGAGCCCCGTCTGGGGGGTGATAGGGACCCTCTGGGTTTGAGGCTGGGGGGGGTTAAGGAGGGGGGGTTAAGGACCTCCCTCAACGAGACCGAGCTTAGAGCCCCGTCTGGGGGGTGATAGAGACCCTCTGGGTTTGAGGCTGGGGGGTTAAGGACCTCCCTCAACGAGACCGAGCTTAGAGCCCCGTCTGGGGGGTGTTAGGGACCCTCTGGGTTTGAGGCTGGGGGGTTAAGGACCTCCCTCAACGAGACCGAGCTTAGAGCCCCGTCTGGGGGGTGTTAGGGACCTTCGGAGTCGAGACGGGAAGGAAAGGGTTAAGGAGGGGGGGTTAAGGACCTCACCAACGGGGTGATTTGGTTAAGGACCCTCGGAAAGGGACTTTGGGGTTAAAGACCACCCCCCCACTAGCACCACCCAGTTAGGGACCCTGCCCCGACGGGTTCAGGAGGTTCCGAAAGGGAAAGGGAGTCGAGGGTTACAGACCCCCCCCCCCAACCTGGTTAAGGATGCTGCAAGGGGGAGTTAAAGGCCCCTTAATGGGTTCCGGGTTCGAGACGCGAGTTCAGGACCTGCCTTAGGGACCCCCCTCCCAGTTTGGACTGGTTTAAGGTGGGGGGGACAGAAAGGGGTTAGGGAGCCAAGTTAGGGACCCCCTCCCAGTTTGGACTGGTTTAAGGTGGGGGGGACAGAAAGGGGTTAAAGACGCCTCTTAGGGAGCCAAGTTAGGGACCCCCTCCCAGTTTGGACTGGTTTAAAGTGGGGGGGGGGACAGAAAGGGGTGAAGGAAGCCTCTTAGGGAGCCAAGTTAGGGACCCCCTCCCAGTTTGGACTGGTTTAAAGTGGGGGGGGACAGAAAGGGGTGAAGGACGCCTCTTAGGGAGCCAAGTTAGGGACCCCCCCTCCCAGTTTGGACTGGTTTAAAGTGGGGGGGGACAGAAAGGGGTGAAGGAAGCCTCTTAGGGAGCCAAGTTAGGAACCCCCTCCCAGTTTGGACTGGTTTAAAGTGGGGGGGACAGAAAGGGGTGAAGGAAGACCCTCCCCTGGTTAAGGACCCCTTAATGGGTTCCGGGTTCAAGACCCTCCCGGGGGGGGGGAGTTAAAGACCCTCTGCTCTCCCTTCGCTCTAAGGGAGAGAGTTAAGGACCTGCCTGGGGGGGAACCGGGTGATAGAGACCCCCCTCCACCTCCGCTTAGGATAGGTTAAAGCCTCTCTCTATGGGGGGGGGAGTTAGGGACGCCCCCTCCCCAGTTTGGACTGGTTTAAAGGGGGGGGGAAGAACGCCTCTTAGGGACCCAGTTAGGGACGCCCCCTCCCCAGTTTGGACTGGTTTAAAGTGGGGGGGACAGAAAGGGGTGAAGGACCCCTTTTAGAGACCCCCCTTCCCAGTTTGGACTGGTTTAAAGTGGGGGGGGGACACAAACGGGTGAAGGAAGCGTCTTAGGGAGCCAAGTTAGGAACCCCCCTCCCCAGTTTGGACTGGTTTAAAGGGGGGGGGGATGAACGCCTCTTAGGGACCCAGTTAGGGACGCCCCCTCCCCAGTTTGGACTGGTTTAAGGGGGGGGGAGAAAGGGGTTAGCGACCCCCCCTTCCTCCTCCCGCCCCCCCCCGAAACGACGCTCCGCTTCCGGCCCCTCCCCTCCCCCTAGTCCTCTCTCTAGTCCACCCCCCCTTTTAAATTTGGGGGGGGTCTCTCTTCTCCTCCCCCCCGGCTCCTCCTCTTTCGGGGTGGGGGGGACGAACCCCCCAAAATATCGACTCGGATCGGCCCCCCCCCCTCCTCCTAGTCCTCTCCCTTCCAATGGGGAATGGGGGGGGAAATCGGGGTTCGGCTCCTCCTTCCTGGGGTGTCAATCAATGTCAATCCAGAGGGGGGTGTCCAAAATGTCCCTGGGGGGGGCGAACCCCCCAAAATATTCCTCCTTCTAGCCCCCCCTCCTCCTAGTCCGCTCAGAAGAAGCCCCCTCCCCACCCCGTGTGTTTTTTTTGGGGGGGGGGAATCGGCTCTTCGTCTCCTCCTTCCTGGGGTGTCAATCAATGTCAATCCAGAGGGGGGTGTCCAAAATGTCCCCCCCTCTCCCCTCAATCAAGAGGGGGGGTCCCCCCCAAAATATCCCCCCCTCCTCCTAGTCCGCTCAGAAGAAGCCCCCTCCCCACCCCGTGTTTTTTTTTGGGGGGGGGGGAATCGGCTCCTCGTCTCCTCCTTCCTGGGGTGTCAATCAATGTCAATCAATCAATATCCCCCCCTCCTAGTCCAGTCCGCTCCCTTTCCGACCGGGGGGGGGATTTTTTTTTTTGGGGGGGTCCTCTTTCCTCCCAAATAATATCCCCCCCTCCTCCTCCTAGTCCTCCACCCGGTCCGCTCTCTCTTCCAATGGGGGGGGGGAATTGTGGGGGGGGGGTGTGAGGTGTCTCTCCTCCAAACCTTTCCTCCTCTCGGCTCTTTTTTGGGGGGCGTCCAAAAAATAAGGAGGAGGGGGGGGCGCGGCCCCGATCCGGACCTCCCCTCCTCGCAGTCCTCCGCGCGGTCCGCTCCCCTTTTCCAATGGGGCGGCGGGGTGGGGGGAAAGATTTGGGGGTGTCTCTTTCCTCCCAGCTGCGTCCGCTTCCGGGGGGGGGGGTGGGTGAGTGTCCAAGAATAAAGGGGGGGGGTCCGGATCGGGGCGCCCCCCCTCCTCCCCTCGCAGTCCTCCGCCCGGTCCGCTCACAAGCAGCGCCAACCCCCCCCCCTCTTCTTTCCAATGGAGAATCGGGCTCTTCGCCTGCTCCTTTCTCGGGGTGTCAATCCATATATTGGGGGGGGGGCGGCGTTTCCCCCCCCCTCCCTCTAAGTCCTCCGCGCGGTCCGCTCCCCCTTTGCCAACGGGAGGGGGGGATTTTTTTTGGGGGGGGTCGTCTCTTCTTTCTCCTCCCAGCTTCCTCCGCTTTCCGGGGGGTGTCCAAGAATAAAGAGGGGGGGGCGTTCGGATATCGGGGGCCCCCTCCTCCTCCTCGCAGTCCTCCGCCTGGTCCGCTCACAAGAAGAAGCCCCCCCCCCACCTTTCAATGGAGAAAAGCTCCGGCTCTTCCTCTCCTCCTTCTTGGGGGGGGGGGTCAAAGACTTAAGAGGATCCGGATCGGGCCCTTTTTTTGCGCGCCCCCCCTCTAAAATAGGGGCGCTTTCCTTCTGCGCATGCGCCAGCTCCTCCGCCGCCCGCTTCGCTTCCCGACTGAGATCAGCCTCGCTTCTCCCCTCGCCTTTTATTTGCATGCCGGCTCCCCATTGGCCCAGCCGGACGTTCCCAGGCTTCCCATTGGCCGAGGCTCGGCGTTCCCAGAGCGGCCATTGGAGGCCGCCGGGAGGGGAAAGGGAAGGCGCGGATTGGATGCGGCGCGCAGGGGGGAAAAGGGAAGGCGCTGATTGGCTGCGGCGCGCGGGGATGGAACGTTGGGAGTTCCCAGCGAATGGAGGCTGCTATTATTATTATTATTATTATTATTATTATTATTATTATTATTATTATTATTATTATTATTATTATTATTATTACTACCCCAACCCTTCTGGACAACACATCATTATTATTATTATTATTATTATTATTATTATTATTACCCCAGCCCTTCTGGGCAACACATTACTATTTATTATTATTATTATTATTATTATTATTATTATTATTATTATTATTATTATTACTTCTATTGCTCCATTAGTTTATGACTATTATTATTGCATTGATTATTAATACCATTTTATGATTGATTACAATTTTTTCCACTATTAACTATTATTATTAATGACATTTTACTATTCCAATTTTTATCGCTATCACTATATTCTTTCATTACCATTCCGACCTTTTGCATTGAGTATTAATTAGATAATTGATTACAATTACTATCTTATTTTATGACTATTATTATTATTATTACCCCAGCCCTTCTGGGCAACACATTATTATTATTATTATTATTATTTAAAAATTACGACTTTTCTATAGTTTCTGATTTTCAGCTGCTCTCCTCTTTATATTCCCTCCCTTTCCCCCCCCAGGGACTTTTTATTTTATTATTAAACTTTTTTATTTTATTATCTAAGGTTTTATTATTGTTAAAATGCCTCCGCTTTCTTTCCTTCTCCACTGATGGTGGAATTGTAAAATATGAATTGTAAAATATTCCCCCATTTACTATTTTTCCTTTTCAACTCCCAATTTCTTTCCATCCTTTTTTCTCAGCGACTTAGTAATTATTTAATAATTAATTATTTAATTATTTTTAATTATTATTATTTGATTATTTCTCCGTTTTCAAACGTTCCCCTCCGCTCTCTTTGCTCTAATATTTAATGATAATAATATGACGATGCTCTGAGTTTTAAAGATTTCATAATAATATGACGATGCTCTGATTTTTAAACATTTCATAATATGATGGCCTAATTTTTAAATATTTACTAATACCGTGATGCTCTACTTTTTAAATACTTAATAATATCATGATGCTCTCAATCTTAAATACTTAATAATAATATCATGCCCTAATTTTTAAATATTTAATAATATTTTGCTCTAATTTTAAAATATGCAATAATAATAATAAGATGATGCTCCAATTTTTAAATACTTAATAATATCATGATGCTCTCATTTTCAAAGAATAATTTGATGCTCCAATTTTTAAATATTGAATCCTAATAATAGGACGATGCCCTAATTTTTAAATACTTAATCATAATATGATGCTCTAATTTTTAAATATTAAACCATTATATGATGGTACCCTAATTTTTAAATATCAAACCATAATATGATGATGGTCTATTTTTTAAATATTTAATAATAAGAATAAGATGATGATGCTCTAATTTTTAAATTTTTAATAACAAGATGGTGCTCCAATTTTTAAATATTTGCTAATGCCCTAAATTTAAATATTTAATAATATGGCGCTCCAATTTTCCAATTTTTAATAACAATACGGTGCTCCGATTTTTAAACATTTCCGCCTATCTCCTGGCTTTTAATACTGATATTTATCAATAATATCATGCTCTAATTTTTAAGTATTTAATAATATGATGCTCCAACTTTTAAATATTTAATCATAATATGATGCTCTAATTTTTAAATATTCAATCATCATAATCATCATAAGAATAATAATATGATGATGCTCCAATTTTAAAATATTTAATCATAATAATAAAAATACCATGGCCTAATTTTATCATGGCCTAAATAATAATAATAATAATAATATGATGATGATGATGATGCTCAAATTTTTAAATTCTTAATAATAATATCATGCCCTAAATTTCAAATATTTCCCCTTTCTCCTCCACCACCGCTTTCTTCCGTCTATCCCCCCATAATAAGAAGAATAATATGATGTTCCAATTTTTAAATATTTAATAATCACAATAATAATAATAATAATGATAAATACTTAATCATAATATCATGCTCCATTTTTAAAATAATAATGTGACGATGCTCTGTTTTTTAAATATTTCATCAGAATACGATGCTCCAATTTTTAAATATAATAATAATAATAATAGTACGATAAGAACGCTCTGATTTTAAAATATTGAAGAATCATCCTAATATCATGCCCTCGTTTTTAAATACTTCTCCTCCTCGTCTGCCTTCATTTCATCACAATACGACGCTCCAATTTTTAAATATATAATAATAATAATAATAATAATAATAATAATAATAATAATAATAATAGTACAATAATGCTCTGATTTTAAAATATTGAAGAATAATCCTAATATCATTTTAAAATATTTTCTCCTCCTCGTCTGCCTCCTTCCCTCTTTTTCCCCCCTCTCCATTTTTTCCCAGGGACTATTCTTGGAAAAGCGGCCTAAAATCTCTATTTTCCCCATTGAAAAGGCCATTGAGAAAGGTCGCCCCATTCATTCCCTCGCTTGACTGCGCTCCCATTCATGAATGGGGGCGGCCATGCCCTTATATGGTGCGGGGGGGCGTGTCGGGCGGGCCGGCCTCATTAGCATAGAGGCGCGCGGAGCGTGGGAAAGTCTGGGTCGTTTTTTCCCACGCTGGGGAACGAGGGAAAAAGGCGCGGCTGGGGGGGAGGGAGGGGGGAGGGAGGGGTGGGAAAAGAGGAGGGGGGAGGAGGGGAGGGGGGAGGAGGGAGAGTGACGGGGAGGGAGGGAGGAGGAGGAGGAGGGAGGAGGGAAAGAGGGAGGAGGGAAGGGAGGGTGGGAAAAGAGGGAAGATTGACGGGGAAATGGGGGGAGGGAGGGGGAGGGAGGGGTGGGAAAAGAGGAGGGGGGAGGAGGGGAGGGGGGAGGAGGGAGAGTGACGGGGAGGGAGGGGGGAGGAGGAGGAGGAGGAGGGAAAGAGGGAGGAGGGAAGGGAGGGTGGGAAAAGAGGGAAGATTGACGGGGAAATGGGGGGAGGGAGGGGGAGGGAGGGGTGGGAAAAGAGGAGGGGGGAGGAGGGAGAGTGACGTGAAGGGAGGGGGGAGGAGGAGGAGGAGGGAGGAGGGAGGGGAGTGTGGGAAAATAAGAGGGGAAGGGGAGGAGGGGGTGGGGAGAAAGAGGGAGATTGACGGGGAAATGGGGGGAGGGAGGGAAAGAGGGAGGGGGGAGGAGGGAGAGTGACGGGAAAGGGGGGGGAGGGAGGGAAATGGGGGGAGGGAGGGAAAGAGGGAGGGGAGGAGAGGGGAGGGGGGAGGAGGGGGGAAATAGGAGGGGGAGGAAGGAGGAGGAGGGGAGGGGGGAAAGTAGGAGTGACGTGAAAGGGGGGGAAATAGGGGAGGGGGGAAATAGGAGGCGAGGAGGGAGGGGAACGTGGGAAAATAGTAGGGGAGGGGGAAAGGGGGAGTGGGGGGGAAATGGAGGGGGGGAGGGAGGGGCGGGGAAGGGAGGGGGAGGAGGGAGGAGGGGAGGGGAAATGAGGGAGATTGACAGTTAAAATGGGGTGGAGGGAGGGAAAGAGGGAGGGGAGGAGAGGGGAGGGGGAGGAGCGGGAAAATAGGAGGGGGGAGGAGGGAGGGGGAGGGGAGGGGGAGGAGGGAAGAGGGGAGGAGGGGGGAGGAGGGAGAGTGACGGGAAAGGGGGGAGGGAGGGGAGGAGGGAAAGAGGGAGGAGGGAAGGGAGGGTGGGAAAAGAGGGAAGATTGACGGGGAAATGGGGGGAGGGAGGGGTGGGAAAAGGGAGGGGAGGAGGGAGGAGGGGAGGGGGGAAGAGGGAGAGTGACGGGAAAGGGGGGAGGGGGGAGGGAGGGGAGGAGTGGGAAAAGAGGAGGGGGAGGAGGGAGAGTGACGGGGGAGGGGGGAAATGAGGGAGATTGACAGTTAAAATGGGGGGGAGGGAGGGAAAATGGGGGGAGGGAGGGAAAGAGGGAGGGGCGGGGAAGGGAGGAGGGGGGAAATAGGAGGGGGGAGGAGGGAGAGTGACGGGGGAGGGAGGGGAGGAGGGAAGGGAGGGGTGGGAAAAGAGGAGGGGAGGGGGAGGAGGAAGAGGAGGGAAAGGAGGGGAGGGTGGGAAAATGAGGGAGATTGACAGTTAAAATGGGGGGAGGGAGGGAAAGAGGGAGGGGCGGGGAAGGGAGGAGGGGGGAAATAGGAGGGGGGAGGAGGGAGAGTGACGGGGGAGGGAGGGGAGGAGGGAAGGGAGGGGTGGGAAAAGAGGAGGGGAGGGGGAGGAGGAAGAGGAGGGAAAGGAGGGGAGGGTGGGAAAATGAGGGAGATTGACAGTTAAAATGGGGGGAGGGAGGGAAAGAGGGAGGGGGAGGAGAGGGGAGGGGGAGGGGGAAGGGGCGGATGGGGGAGAGGAGGGGGGAGGGAGGGGAGGGGGGAGGAGGGGGAAAGGGATAGGCAGGGGAGGGAGGGGTGGGAAAATAGGGAGGAGGGGGAGGAGGGGGTGATTGACAGGGGAATTGGGGGGGAGAGGGGGTGATTGACAGGGGAATTGGGGGGGAGAGGGGGTGATTGACAGATCAATTCGGGGGTAGTGATTGACAGGCGAATTGGGGGGGAGAGGGGGTGATTGACAGATCAATTCGGGGGTAGTGATTGACAGGCGAATTGGGGGGGAGAGGGGGTGATTGACAGATCAATTCGGGGGTAGTGATTGACAGGCGAATTGGGGGGGAGAGGGGGGGATTGACAGGGGAATTGGTGGGGAGAGGGGGTGATTGACAGATCAATTCGGGGGTAGTGATTGACAGGCGAATTGGGGGGCGAGAGGGGGGAAATGAAGGGGAGGGGTGATTGACAGGGAAACTGGGGGGAGAGGGGGGGATTGACAGATCAATGCGGGGGTAGTGATTGACAGGCGAATGGGGGGGAGGGGGGGATTGACAGGAAAATCGGGGGGCAGAGTGGATGATTGACAGGGAAACTGGGGGGAGAATGGATGATTGACAGGGAAATAGAGGTAAGGGGGGAAATTGGGGGGAGAGGGGATGATTGACAGTTAAACTGGTAGGAGAGGAGGGAGGGGAGGGTGGGACTATTTCCTGCACTGCGAATTATTATTATTATTATTATTATTATTATTATTATTATTATTATTATTATTATTATTATTATTATTATTATTATTATTCCGCCCGTCTCCTGGCAATTTCCCACCGAGCTGCACCGGTGGGATTCCTGCCTGCTTCCTCCCAGAGGCAGCTTCACCTTTCCTAGCGCTAGCTTCACCTGTGGGATTTCCACCCAGAACTCCACCGGTGGGATTTCTACCTGGCGTTTCCCACCCAGCTGCACCGGTGGGATTCCTGCCTGCAACTCCATCCAAATTCCCAATACCAGCTGCACCCGTGTGATTTCCGCCTGTCTGCTGGCCACCCATTTCCCAGTTTGGGAAATGACTAAGGTTGACAGCAATGCTAGCTTCACCGGTGGGATTTCCGCCTGCAACTCCATCCAAATTCCCAATACCAGCTGCACCCGTGTGATTTCCGCCTGTCTGCTGGCCACCCATTTCCCAGCACTAGCGTCACCGGTGGGATTTCCGCCTGGAGACGCCATCCAAACTCCACCAGTGGGATTTCTACCTGGCTTTCCCCACCAAGCTGCACCGGTGCAATTTCCGCCCGTCTGCTGGCAATTTCCCATCTCTAGCTTCGCCAGTGTGATTTCCGCCCAGAACTCCACCCAAACTCCACCGGTGGGATTTCTACCTGGCTTCTCCCCCACTGAGCTACACCGGTGGGATTCCTGCCTGCTTCCTTCCTCGGCTTCCTTCCTAATATTAGCTGCACCAGTGCGATTTCCGCCCGTCTGCTGGCAACCCATTTCCCAGTGCTAGCTTCGCCGGTGGGATTTCTGCCTGCAACTCCACCCAAATTCCCAATACTAGCTGCACCGGTGGGATTTCCGCCTGCAACTCCACCCAAATCCCCAATACTAGCTTCACCGGTGGGATTTCCACCTGCAACTCCACCCCAATTCCCAATACTAGCTTCACCGGTGGGATTTCCGCCTGCAACTCCACCCCAATTCCCAATACTAGCTTCACCGGTGGGATTTCCGCCTGCAACTCCACCCCGATTCCCAATACTAGCTTCACCGGTGGGATTTCCGCCTGCAACGCCACCCAAATTCCCAATACTAGCTGCACCAGTGCGATTTCTGCCCGTCTGCTGGCAACCCGTTTCCCAGCGCTAGCTTCACCGGTGGGATTTCCGCCTGGAACTCCACCCAGATTCCCAATACTAGCTGCACCAGTGCGATTTCTGCCCGTCTGCTGGCAACCCATTTCCAATACTAGCTTCACCGGTGGGATTTCCGCCCGGAACTCCACCAGTTGGATTTCTACCTGGCTTTTCCCCATCAAGCTGCACCAGTGCGATTTCTGCCCGGATCTCCGCCCAAACTCCACCAGTGCGATTTCTACCTGGCTTTCCCCACCAAGCTGCACCGGTGTGATTCCTGCCTGGCAAGGTCCTGCTTTGGTTTTCCCCACCAAGCTTCGCCGGTGGGATTTCCGCCCGCAACTCCACCCAAACTCCACCGGTGGGATTTCTACCTGGCTTTCCCCATCGAGCTGCACCAGTCTGATTCCTGCCTGCTTCCTTCCTCGGCTTCCTTCCCAATACTAGCTGCACCAGTGCGATTTCCGCCCGTCTGCTGGCAACCCGCTTCGCCGGTGGGATTTCCGCCCGTAATCCGCTGCGTCCAAACTCCACCGGTGGGATTTCTACCTGGCTTTCCCCACCAAGCAAAGCACAGCCAGGAATTCAACAGGTAGATATCAATAGATCAGGCAGCAATTCATCTGGTAGATCAGGCAGGAATTCATTAATAGAGCAGGCAGCAATTCACCAGGTAAAGCAGATTCCTGAGTAGATCAGGCAGGAATTCGCCAGGTAGATCAGGCAGGAATTCATTAATAGAGCAGGCAGCAATTCACCAGGTAAAGCAGATTCCTGAGTAGATCAGGCAGGAATTCACCAGGTAGATCATGCAGGTAGATCAGGCAGCAATTCATCAGGTAGATATCAATAGATCAGGCAGAAATTCACCAGGTTGATCAGGCAGGAGCAATTCATCAATAGTTCAGGCAGGAATTCACCAGGTAAAGCAGATTCATGAGTAGATCAGGCAGAGATTCAACAGGTAGACCAACAGCTCAGGCAGCAATCCACCAGTTAGAGCGCCAAGATTGGGCAGGAATTCACCAGGTAGAGTGCAAAGAACAGGCAGCAATTCACCAACGGATCAGGCTGCAATCCAGCAGGTAGAGCGCAAAGATCAGGCAGAAATTCCACAGGCAGAGCAGATTCATCAATAGATCAGGCAGGAATTCAACAGGTAGATCAGGCAGGTAGATCAGGCAGCGATTCAACAGGTAGATCAGGCAGCGATTCAGGCATGAGTTCAACAGGTAGAGCAGATTCATCAATAGATCAGGCAGAAATTCACCAGGTAGAGCAGATTCATCAATAGATCAGGCAGAAATTCACCTGGTAGATCAGGCAGGAATTCATCAGGCAGATATCAATAGATCAGGCAGCAATTCATCAGGTAGATCAGGCAGGAATTCAACAGATCAGGCAGAAATTCACCAGGTAGACCAGGCAGAAATTCACCAGGAAGATCAGGCAGGAATTCATCAGGCAGAGAAGATTCATCAATAGATCAGGCAGACATTCACCTGGTAGATCAGGCAGGAATTCAACAGATCAGGCAGACATTCACCTGGTAGATCAGGCAGGAATTCAATAAATCAGGCAGAAATTCACCAGGTTGATCAGGCAGGAATTCATCAATAGTTCAGGCAGGAATTCACCAGGTAAAGCAGATTCATGAGTAGATCAGGCAGAGATTCAACAGGTAGATCAGGCAGGAATTCAACAGGTAGATCAGGCAGGAATTCAACAGGTAGACCAACAGATCAGGCAGCAATCCACCAGTTAGAGCGCCAAGATTGGGCAGGAATTCACCAGGTAGAGTGCAAAGATCAGGCAGCAATTCACCAACAGATCAGGCTGCAATCCAGCAGGTAGAGCGCAAAGATCAGGCAGAAATTCAACAGGCAGAGCAGATTCATCAATAGATTAGGCAGAAATTCACCAGGTGGAGCAGATTCATCAATAGATCAGGCAGGAATTCATTAATAGATCAGGCAGAAATTCACCTGGTAGATCAGGCAGTGATTCATCAATAGATCAGGCAGAAATTCACCAGGTAGATCAGGCAGGAATTCATCAGGCAGATATCAATAGATCAGGCAGCAATTCATCAGGTAGATCAGGCAGAAATTCACCAGGAAGATCAGGCAGGAATTCATCAATAGTTCAGGCCGGAATTCACCAGGTAAAGCAGATTCATGAGTAGATCAGGCAGAAATTCAACAGGTAGAACAGGCAGCGATTCACCAGGTAGAGCCCTTAACATCTCCCCTATCTCCATTCCTTTAGGCAGAAAGATCAGGCCGCAATCCACCAGGTAGAGCGCGAACCTTTCCCTCCCCTTCATATCTAAATCCCCATGAATTCAGGCAGAAATCCCACAGGTAAAGCCAATTTTTCAGACCAGCTTCCCCTGTTGAACTCCTGCCTGCTGCAAGCAAATTGACCCGCAGATCAGGCCGCAATCCACCAGGTAGAGCGCGAACTTTTTCCTCCCCTTAATACCTAAATCCCTATTGAATCAGGCAGAAATCTTACAGGTAAAGCCAATTTTCCCCATAGTTTTACCAGCTGAAATTCAGGCCGATGTCACACAGGTGAAGCTTCACACTGAGATCTAAATTCCCATTGATTCAGGCAGAAATCCCACAGGAAAAGCCAATTTTTCAGGCCGGTTTCAGGCCACAATCCACCAGGTAGAGCGCGAAGCTTTCCCTCCATTTAATACCTAAATTCCCATTAATTCAGGCAGAAATCTCACAGGTAAAGCCAATGAATTCAGGCAGAAATCCCACCGGAAAAGCCCATTAATTCAGGCAGAAATCCCACAGCAAAAGCCAATTTTCAGGCAGAAATCCCAACGGAAAAGCCAATTTTTCAGACATCTAAATCCCCATTAATTCAGGCAGAAATCTCACTAGTAAAGCCAATTTTCAGGCAGAAATCTCACCGGAAAAGCCCATTAATTCAGTCAGAAATCTCACTGGTAAAGCCAATTTTCAGGCAGAAATCTCACAGGTAAAGCCAATTTTTCAGACTCCCCTTCATATCTAAATCCCCATTAAATCAGTCAGAAATCTCACCGGTAAAGCCAATTTTCAGGCAGAAATCTCACCGGTAAAGCCAATTTTCAGGCAGAAATCTCACAGGTAAAGCCAATATTTCAGACTCCCTTTAACACCCAAATACCCCTTAATTCAGGCCGCAATTCACCAGGTAGAGCGCGATCGTTTTCCCCATTGACATCTAAGTTTCCCATTAATTCAGGCAGAAATCCCACCGGAAAAGCCAATTTTTCCGGCTAGTTTTAAAGGTTGAGTTGCAGGCCGAAGTCACACAGGTCAAGCTCTAATTCCCCATTGATTCTGGCAGAAATCTCACCGGTAAAGCCAATTTTCAAGCAGAAATCTCACCGGTAAAGCCAATTTTCAGGCCGAAATCTCACCGGTAAAGCCAATTTTTCAGGCTAGTTTGACCGGTTGAATTGCAGGCCGAAGTCACACAGGTCAAGTTCCAAATCCCCATGGATTCAGGCAGAAATCCCACCGGGAAAGCCATTTTTCCAGACTCTAATATCTAAATTTCCCATTGATTCAGGCGGAAATCTCACAGATAAAGGCAATTTTTCAGACTCCCCTTGATACCAAAATCCCCATAAATTCAGGCAGAAATCTCACCGGTAAAGCCAATTTTCAGGCAGATATCCCACTGGAAAAGCCCTTTTTCAGACATCGAAATCCCCATTAATTCAGGCAGAAATCCAACAGGTAAAGCCAATTTTCATACCTAAATCCCCATAAATTCAGGCAGAAATCCCACAGGTAAAGCCAATTTTCAGACATCTAAATCCCCATTACTTCAGGCAGAAATCCAACAGGTAAAGCCAATTTTCATACCTAAATCCCCATTAATTCAGGCAGAAATCCCACCAGTAAAGCCAATTTTTTCACCCTAGTTTTGCCAGTTGAAATTCAGGCTGATGTCACACAGGTAGAGCTTCACACTGAGATCTAAATCCCCACGAATTCAGGCAGAAATCTCACCGGTAAAGCCAATTTTCAGGCAGAAATTCAACTGGTAAAGACCATTTTCCAGGCCGGTTTTAAAGCTTGAACTCCAGGCCGAAGTCACACAGGTGAAGCTTCACAATGAGATCTAAATCCCCATGAATTCAGGCGGAAATCTCACCGGTAAAGCCAATTTTCAGGCAGAGATCCCACAGGAAAAAAACCAATTTTCAGGCAGATATCTCACCGGAAAAGCCAATTTTTCAGACTCTCCTTAATACCTAAATCCCCATTAATTCAGGCTGCAAACCACCAGGTAGAGCGCGAGAATTTCCCTCCCTTTAATACCTAAATCCCCATTAATTCAGGCAGAAATCTCACCGGTAAAGCCAATTTTCAGGCAGAAATCCAACTGGTAAAGCCCATTTTCCAGGCCGGTTTTAAAGCTTGAACTGCAGGCCGATGTCACACAGGTGAAGCTTCACAATGAGATCGAAATCCCCATGAATTCAGGCAGAAATCCCACCGGAAAAGCCCATTTTTCACCCTAGTTTTGCCAGTTCAAATTCAGGCTGATGTCACACAGGTGAAGCTTCACAATGAGATCTAAATCCCCACGAATTCAGGCGGAAATCTCACTGGTAAGGCCAATTTTCAGGCAGAAATCCAACCGGTAAAGCCCATTTTCCAGGCCGGTTTTAAAGCTTGAACTCCAGGCCGATGTCACACAGGTAGAGCTTCGCACTGAGATCTAAATCCCCACGAATTCAGGCGGAAATCTCACTGGTAAAGCCAATTTTCAGGCAGAAATCTCACCGGAAAAGCCCATTTTCAGGCGGAAATCTCACAGGTAAAGCCCATTTTTCACCCTAGTTTTGCCAGTTGAAATTCAGGCCGATGTCACACAGGTAGAGCTTCACAAATGAGATCTAAATCCCCACGAATTCAGGCAGAAATCCAACTGGTCAAGCCAATTTTCAGGCGGAAATCCAACAGGTAAGGCGCATTTTTTCAGACTAGTTTTAAAGGTTGAACTCCAGGCCGATGTCACACAGATAGAGCTTCACACTGAGATCGAAATCCCCATGAATTCAGGCAGAAATCCAACAGGTAAAGCCAATTTTCAGACATCTAAATCCCCATTACTTCAGGCAGAAATCCAACAGGTAAAGCCAATTTTCATACCTAAATCCCCATTAATTCAGGCAGAAATCCCACCAGTAAAGCCCATTTTTCACCCTAGTTTTGCCAGTTCAAATTCAGGCTGATGTCACACAGGTGAAGCTTCACAATGAGATCTGAATCCCCCTGAATTCAGGCGGAAATCTCACCGGTAAGGCCAATTTTCAGGCAGAAATCCCACCGGAAAAGCCCATTTTTCACCCTAGTTTTGCCAGTTGAAATTCAGGCCGATGTCACACAGGTAGAGCTTCGCACTGAGATCTAAATCCCCACGAATTCAGGCGGAAATCTCACTGGTAAAGCCAATTTTCAGGCAGAAATCTCACCGGAAAAGCCAATTTTCAGGCAGAAATCCCACCGGAAAAGCCCATTTTTCACCCTAGTTTTGCCAGTTGAAATTCAGGCCGATGTCACACAGGTAGAGCTTCACAATGAGATCGAAATCCCCATGAATTCAGGCAGAAATCCAACTGGTCAAGCCAATTTTCAGGCCGAAATCCAACAGGTAAAGCGTATTTTTTCAGACTGGTTTTAAAGGTTGAACTCCAGGCCGATGTCACACAGGTAGAGCTTCGCAATGAGATCTAAATCCCCATGAATTCAGGCAGAAATCTCACCGGTAAAGCCAATTTTCAGGCAGAAATCTCACTGGAAAAGCCCATTTTCAGGCTAGTTTTAAAGGTTGAGTTGCAGGCCGAAGTCACACAGGTCAAGCTCTAAATCCCCATGAATTCAGGCAGAAATCTCACCGGTAAAGCCAATTTTCAGGCCGAAATCCAACTGGAAAAGCCAATCTTCAGGCGGAAATCCAACTGGTAAAGCCAATTTTCAGGCAGAAATCTCACCGGAAAAGCCAATTTTCAGACGGAAATCTCACCGGTAAAGCCAATCTTCAGGCAGAAATCTCACCGGAAAAGCCAATCTTCAGGCGGAAATCTCACTGGAAAAGCCAATTTTCAGGCAGAAATCTCACCGGAAAAGCCAATTTTCAGGCGGAAATCTCACAGGTAAAGCCCATTTTCACCCTAGTTTTGCCAGTTGAAATTCAGGCCGATGTCACACAGGTAGAGCTTCACAATGAAATCTAAATCCCCACGAATTCAGGCAGAAATCTCACCGGTAAAGCCAATTTTCAGGCGGAAATCCAACTGGTAAAGCCCATTTTTCAGGCTAGTTTCAAAGGTTGAACTCCAGGCCGATGTCACACAGGTAGAGCTTCACAATGCGACCTAAATCCCCACGAATTCAGGCGGAAATCTCACTGGAAAAGCCCATTTTCAGGCAGAAATCTCACTGGAAAAGCCAATTTTCCAGGCCAGTTTTAAAGGTTGAGTTGCAGGCCGAAGTCACACAGGTCAAGCTCTAAATCCCCATGAATTCAGGCAGAAATCTCACCGGTAAAGCCCATTTTCCAGGCAGAAATCCAACTGGTAAAGGCAATTTTCAGACGGAAATCTCACCGGTAAAGCCAATTTTTCACCCTAGTTTTGCCAGTTGAAATTCAGGCCGATGTCACACAGGTAGAGCTTCACACTGAGATCTAAATCCCCACGAATTCAGGCAGAAATCTCACCGGTAAGGCCAATTTTCAGGCAGAAATCCAACCGGTAAAGCCCATTTTCCAGGCCGGTTTTAAAGCTTGAACTCCAGGCTGATGTCACACAGGTAGAGCTTCGCACTGAGATCTAAATCCCCACGAATTCAGGCGGAAATCTCACTGGTAAAGCCAATTTTCAGGCAGAAATCTCACCGGAAAAGCCCATTTTCAGGCGGAAATCTCACAGGTAAAGCCCATTTTTCACCCTAGTTTTGCCAGTTGAAATTCAGGCTGATGTTACACAGGTAGAGCTTCACAAATGAGATCCAAATCCCCATGAATTCAGGCAGAAATCCAACTGGTAAAGCCAATTTTCAGGCCGAAATCCAACAGGTAAAGCACATTATTTGCAGACTGGTTTTAAAGGTTGAATTCCAGGCCGATGTCACACAGGTAGAGCTTCGCAATGAGATCTAAATCCCCATGAATTCAGGCGGAAATCTCACCGGTAAAGCCAATTTTCAGGCAGAAATTCCACAGGAAAAGCAAATTTTCAGGCAGAAATCTCACCGGTAAAGCCAATTTTCAGGCAGAAATCCAACAGGTAAAGCGCATTTTTTTCAGACTGGTTTTAAAGGTTGAACTCCAGGCCGATGTCACACAGGTAGAGCTTCACAATGAGATCGAAATCCCCATGAATTCAGGCGGAAATCTCACTGGAAAAGCCAATTTTCAGGCAGAAATCCCACCGGAAAAGCCAATTTTTCAGGCTAGTTTTAAATTTTGAGTTGCAGGCCGAAGTCACACAGGTCAAACTCTAAATCCCCATGAATTCAGGCAGAAATCTCACTGGTAAAGCCAATTTTCAGGCCGAAATCCAACTGGAAAAGCCAATCTTCAGGCGGAAATCCAACTGGTAAAGCCAATTTTCAGGCAGAAATCTCACCGGTAAAGCCCATTTTCCAGGCAGAAATCCAACTGGTAAAGCCAGTTTTCAGGCGGCAATCCAACTGGTAAAGCCAATTTTTCAGACTAGTTTTAAAGGTTGAATTCCAGGCCGATGTCACACAGGTAGAGCGTAACAATGGTAGCCAAGGGGAGTTGAAGGGGAGACTCAAACCCAGCACCCAAAGGTGCCCAGGGCAAGATGGCGTCGGTCGGGAAGGAGAGGTTCTTGCCGCAGGAACCCTATTATATCCCGGGGTGAGTTGGGATTATTTATTATTATTATTATTATTATTATTATTAGGAACCCTATTATATCCCGGGGTGAGTTTTTAATAAGAGGGAGAATATATTATTATTATTATTATTATTATTATTATTATTATTATTATTATTATTAAATATAATATAATAACAGTAACAGTATCAGTATCAGTAATAATAGTAATAATAATAATAATAATAATAATAACAATAATAAATAGAATAGAATAGAATAGAATAGAATAGAATAGAATAATAGTAACAGTATCAGTAATAATAGCAGCAGTAGTAATAATAATAATATAATATAATATAATATAATATAATATAATATAATATAATATAATATAATATAATATAATGTAATGTAATGTAATATAATATATTATAAAATAAAATAATATAATATAATATAAAGTAACAGCATCAGTAATAGTAGTAGTAGTAGTAGTAGTAGTAGTAGTAGTAGTAGTAGTAATAATAATAATAATAATAATAATAATAATAATAATAATAATATAATAATGATGAATAGAATAGAATAATAGTAACAGTATCAGTAATATTAGCAGTAGTAGCAGTAGATTATTATTATTATTATTATTATTATTATTATTATTATTATTATTATTATTATTTAATATAATATAATAACAGTAACAGTAACAGTATCAGTAATAATAGCAATAATAATAATAATAATAATAATAATAATAATAATAATAAATAGAAGAATAGAATAGAATAGAATAGAATAGTAACAGTATCAGTAATAATAGCAATAATAATAATAATAATAATAATAATAATAATAATAATAATAATAATAATAAATAGAAGAATAGAATAGAATAGAATAGAATAGTAACAGTATCAGTAATAATAGCAGTAGTAGTAGTAATAATAATAATAATTAATATAATATAATATAATATAATATAATATAATAATAGAAACAGCATCAGTAATAGTAGTAGTAGTAGTAGTAGTAGTAATAATAATAATAATAATAATAATAATAATAATAATAATAATAAATAGAATAGAATAGAATAATAGTAACAGTTTCAGTAATAATAGCAGTAGTAATAATAGTAATAATAGTAATAATAGTAATAATAGTAATAATAGTAATAATAATAATAATAATAATAATAATAATAATAATAATAGAATAATAGTAACAGTATCAGTAATAATAATAGGAGGAGGAGGAGGAGTAATACTAATACTAATAATAATTATAATAATAAATATAATATAATATAATATAATATAATATAATATAATATAATATAATATAATATAATATAATATAATAATAGTAACAGTAATAGTAGTAGTAGTAATAATAATAATAATAATAATAATAATAATAATAATAATAATAGGGGGGCAACTCAGAGGGTCTCTAATAAGAGGGAGAATATATAATAGAATATATAATCAATAAGATGATGGTTATATATATATATATATATATATATATATATATATATATATATCTCCCGGGGTGAGTTTAATATCAATAAATGATAAATATTATTATTTATTAATAAATAACAAGAATATTAATGGGGGCGACTCATTAGAGGGTCTCTAATAAGAGGGAGAATATATATATATATATATATATATATTTCTTCTATATATTTAATATTATTATCGTATTCTCTGTTAATACATAATAGTATTTATTTTTATCAATATTAATCTATATATTAATAGATAGATAGATAGATAGATAGATAGATAGATAGATTAATATTAATAAATAATAAATAACATTATTTATCAACAAAGAATATTATAATGTTCATATTCAATATCAAATATGATTCAATATATTCAATATATTCAATAATAAATATTTGCAGATCTCCCTATTTCCATGCAGATCTCTTTCTATTCAGATCTATCCATTTCCATGCAGATCTCTTTCTATTCAGATCTATTCCTTTCCAGATCTCCCTATTTCCCTGCAGATCTCCCTATTTCCTTGCAGATCTCTTTCTATTCAGATCTCCCTATTTCTTTGCAGATCTCTTTCTATTCAGATCTCCCTGTTTCTTTCCAGATCTCCCTATTTCCATGCAGATCTCCCTCCATGCAGATCTCCCTATTTCTTACCAGATCTCTTTCTTTCCAGATCTCCCTATTTCCATGCAGATCTCCCTATTTCCATGCAGATCTCCCTATTTCCATGCAGATCTCTTTCTATTCAGATCTATCCATTTCCTAGCAGATCTCCCTATTTCTTTCCAGATCTCTTTCTATTCAGATCTCCCTATTTCTTTGCAGATCTCTTTCTATTCAGATCTCCCTATTACTTTCCAGATCTCTTTCTTTCCAGATCTCTTTCTTTCCAGATCTCCCTCCATGCAGATCTCCCTATTTCTTACCAGATCTCTTTCTTTCCAGATCTCCCTATTTCCATGCAGATCTCCCTATTTCCATGCAGATCTCTTTCTATTCAGATCTCCCTATTTCTTTCCAAATCTCCCTATTTCTTTCCAGATCTCCCTATTTCTTTACAGATCTCTTTCTATTCGGATCTCCCTATTTCTTTGCAGATCTCTTTCTATTCAGATCTATCCATTTCCTAGCAGATCTCCCTATTTCTTGCAGATCTCTTTCTATTCAGATCTCCCTATTTCTTTGCAGATCTCTTTCTTTCCAGATCTCCCTATTTCTTTCCAGATCCCCCTATTTCCATGCAGATCTCTTTCTATTCAGATCTATTTCTTTCCAGATCTCCCTATTTCCCTGCAGATCTCCCTATTTCCTTGCAGATCTCTTTCTATTCAGATCTCCCTATTTCTTTCCAGATCTCCCTATTTCTTTGCAGATCTCTTTCTATTCAGATCTCCCTATTTCTTTCCAGATCTCCCTATTTCTTTCCAGATCTCTTTCTATTCAGATCTCCCTGTTTCTTTCCAGATCTCCCTATTTCCATGCAGATCTCCCTATTTCCATGCAGATCTCCCTATTTCTTTGCAGATCTCTTTCTATTCAGATCTCCCTATTTCTTTCCAGATCTCCCTATTTCTTTGCAGATCTCTTTCTATTCAGATCTCCCTATTTCTTTCCAGATCTCCCAATTTCTTTGCAGATCTCTTTCTATTCAGATCTCCCTGTTTCTTTCCAGATCTCCCTATTTCCATGCAGATCTCCCTATTTCCATGCAGATCTCCCTATTTCTTTGCAGATCTCTTTCTATTCAGATCTCCCTATTTCTTTCCAGATCTCCCAATTTCTTTGCAGATCTCTTTCTATTCAGATCTCCCTATTTCTTTCCAGATCTCCCTATTTCCATGCAGATCTCCCTATTTCTTTCCAGATCTCTTTCTTTCCAGATCTCCCTATTTCTTTGCAGATCTCTTTCTATTCAGATCTCCCTGTTTCTTTCCAGATCTCCCTATTTCCATGCAGATCTCCCTATTTCTTTGCAGATCTCTTTCTACTCAGATCTCCCTGTTTCTTTCCAGATCTCCCTATTTCCATGCAGATCTACCTACTTCTTTGCAGATCTCTTTATTTCCAGATCTCCCTATTTCCATGCAGATCTCCCTATTTCCATGCAGATCTCTTTCTATTCAGATCTCCCTGTTTCTTTCCAGATCTCCCTATTTCCATGCAGATCTCCCTATTTCTTTGCAGATCTCTTTCTATTCAGATCTCCCTGTTTCTTTCCAGATCTCCCTATTTCTTGCGGATCTCTTTCTATTCAGATCTCCCTATTTCCATGCAGATCTCCCTATTTCCATGCAGATCTCCCTGTTTCTTTCCAGATCTCCCTATTTCCATGCAGATCTACCTACTTCTTTGCAGATCTCTTTCTTTCCAGATCTCCCTATTTCTATTCAGATCTACCTATTTCTATGCAGATCTCCCTATTTCTTTGCAGATCTCTTTCTATTCAGATCTCCCTATTTATTTCCAGATCTCCCTATTTCCTTGCAGATCTACTTATTTCCTTGCAGATCTCCCCATTTCCTTGCAGATCTACTTATTTCCTTACAGATCTCCCCATTTCCTTGCAGATCTCCCTATTTCCTTACAGATCTACTTATTTCTTTGCAGATCTCCCTATTTCCTTGCAGATCTCCCCATTTCCTTACAGATCTCCCTATTTCCTTGCAGATCTCCCTATTTCCTTGCAGATCTCCCTATTTCCTTACAGATCTCCCTATTTCCTTGCAGATCTCCCTATTTTCTTGCAGATCTCCCTATTTCCTTGCAGATCTCCCTATTTCCTTACAGATCTCCCTATTTCCTTGCAGATCTCCCTATTTCCTTGCAGATCTCCCTATTTCCTTGCAGATCTCCCTATTTCCTTGCAGATCTCCCTCTTTCTCTCCAGATCTCCCTCTTTCCTTGCAGATCTCCCTCTTTCTCTCCAGATCTCCCTATTTCCTTGCAGATCTCCCTCTTTCTTTCCAGATCTCCCCATTTCCTTACAGATCTCCCTATTTCCTTACAGATCTCCCCATTTCCTTGCAGATCTCCCTATTTCCTTACAGATCTCCCTATTTCCTTGCAGATCTCACTATTTCCTTGCAGATCTCCCCATTTCCTTGCAGATCTCCCTATTTCCTTGCAGATCTCCCTATTTCCTTGCAGATCTCCCTATTTCCTTGCAGATCTCCCTATTTCCTTGCAGATCTCCCTATTTCCTTACAGATCTCCCTGTTTCCTTGCAGATCTCCCCGTTTCCTTGCAGATCTCCCCATTTCCTTGCAGATCTCCCTATTTCCTTGCAGATCTCCCTATTTCCTTGCAGATCTCCCTTTTTCCTTGCAGATCTCCCTATTTCCTTACAGATCTCCCTATTTCCTTGCAGATCTCCCTATTTCCTTGCAGATCTCCCTATTTCCTTGCAGATCTCCCTCTTTCCTTGCAGATCTCCCTCTTTCTCTCCAGATCTCCCTATTTCCTTGCAGATCTCCC
>NC_135674.1:313797-328797 GCF_964188315.1 Podarcis muralis
TCACCCCAATTTTCCCCAATTTTTCCCTTTTCCACCCCAATTTTTCCCCTTTTCACCCCAATTCCCCCCCAATTTTTCCACTTTTCCGTCCCAATTTTTCCCCTTTTTCCACCCCAATTTCCCCTCTTTTTCTGCCCCAATTTCCCCCTTTTTCACCCCAATTTCCCCCCAATTTCCCGCCTTTTTCACTCCAATTTCCCCCTTTTCACCCCAAATTCCCCCCAATTTCCCCCCTTTTTCTGCCCCAATTTCCCCCTTTTTCACCCCAATTTCCCCCAATTTCCCCCCTTTTTCCACCCCAATTTCCCCCCATTTCCCCCCAATTTCCCCCCTTTTCCCACCCCAATTTTTCCCTTTTTCACCCCCATTTTTCCTTTTCACCCCAAAATTTCCCCTTTTCACCCCAATTTCCCCCCAATTTTTCCTTTTCCGCCCCGATTTTCCCCCGTTTTCCATCCCAATTTCCCCCCTTTTTGGCACTCCATTTTTTCCCCTTTTCACCCCAATTCCCCCCCAATTTTTCCACTTTTCCGTCCCAATTTTTCCCCTTTTTCCACCCCAATTTTTCCTCTTTTTCTGCCCCAATTTCCCCCTTTTTCACCCCAATTTCCCGCCTTTTTCACTCCAATTTCCCCCTTTTTCACCCCAAATTCCCCCCAATTTCCCCCCTTCTTCTGCCCCAATTTCCCCCTTTTTCACCCCAATTTCCCCCAATTTTTCCCTTTTCCACCCCAATTTTCCCTCTTTTTCTGCCCCAATTTCCCCCTTTTTCACCCCAATTTCCCCCCAATTTCCCGCCTTTTTCACTCCAATTTCCCCCTTTTTCACCCCAAATTCCCCCCAATTTCCCCCCTTCTTCTGCCCCAATTTCCCCCTTTTTCACCCCAATTTCCCCCAATTTTTCCCTTTTCCACCCCAATTTTCCCTCTTTTTCTGCCCCAATTTCCCCCTTTTTCACCCCAATTTCCCCCCAATTTCCCGCCTTTTTCACTCCAATTTCCCCCTTTTTCACCCCAAATTCCCCCCAATGTCCCCCCTTCTTCTGCCCCAATTTCCCCCTTTTTCACCCCAATTTCCCCCAATTTTTCCCTTTTCCACCCCAATTTTCCCCCTTTTTCTGCCCCAATTTCCCCCTTTTTCACCCCAATTTCCCCCAATTTTTCCCTTTTCCACCCCAATTTTTCCCTTTTTCACCCCAATTCCCCCCCCATTTCCACCCGGACCTCGCCTTGGTTTGCGGACGGGAGGAGCGGGCGCCGGGCGGCGCCGTGTGGGGAGGTGAGGGGCAGGTTGCGGGTTCGAATGTGGGGTTTTTCCCGCATGGATTTTTCCTTCTCCGCCCCGATTTCCCCCCACAATTTTTCCCTTTTTCACCCAATTTCCCCCCAATTTCCCCCTTTTTCCGTCCCAATTTCCCCTTTTTCTGCCCCATTTTTTCCCTTTCTCCACCCCAATTTTCCCCTTTTTCACTCCAATTTCCCCCCAATTCTTCCCCAATTTCCCCCTTTTCCGCCCCATTTTTCCGCATGAATTTTTCCTTTTCCGCCCCGATTTCCCCCAATATTTCCCCATTTCCCGTCCCAATTTTTCCCTTTTTCACCCCAATTTCCCCCCAGTTTCCCCCAATTTTTCCCTTTTCCACCCCAATTTTTCCCCTTTTCACCCCAATTTCCACATGAATTTTTCCTTTTCCGCCCCAATTTCCCCTCTTTTTCTGCCCCAATTTCTCCCCTTTTCCCCCCAATTTTCCCCCAATTTTTCCCTTTCCCACCCCAATTTTTCCCCAATTTTTCCACTTTTCCGCCCCGATTTCCCCCCTTTTTGCGTCCCAATTTTTCCCAATATTTCCCTGTTTTCCGTCCCAATTTCCCCCCTTTTTCCACCCCAATTTTTCCCCTTTTCACCCCAATTTCCCAATTTTTCCGTTTTTCACCCCAATTTTCCCCCAATTTTCCCCATTTCCACCCCAATTTCCCCTCTTTTTCTGCCCCAATTTCTCCCCTTTTCACCCCAATTTCCCCCCTTTTTTCGTCCCAATTCCCCCCCAATTTCCACCCGGACCTCGCCTTGGTTTGCGGACGGGAGGAGCGGGCGCCGGGCGGGGAGGTAGGGAGCCGGGTTCGAATTTGGGGCTTTGGAGGTTTTTCCGCATGGATTTTTCCTTTTCCGCCCCAATTTCCCCCCTTTTCCACCCCAATTTTCCCTTTTCCACCCCAATTTTCCCTTTTCCACCCCAATTTTTCCCTTTTCACTCCAATTTCCCCCCAATTTTTCCACTTTTCCGTCCCAATTTTTCCCTTTTTCACCCTAATTTCCCCCAATTTTCCCCTTTTCACTCCAATTTCCCCCCAATTTTTCCACTTTTCCGTCCCAATTTTTCCCTTTTCCACCCTAATTTCCCCCTTTTCCCACCCCAATTTTCCCCCTTTTCACCCCAAATTCCCCCTTTTCCCACCCCAATTTTCCCCCTTTTCACCCCAAATTCCCCCTTTTTCCACCCCAATTTTCCCCCTTTTCACCCCAATTTCCCCCATTTCCACCCCAATTTTCCCCCTTTTCACCCCAATTTCCCCCTTTTCCACCCCAATTTTCCCCCTTTTCACCCCAATTTTCCCCATTTTCACCCCAATTTTCCCCTTTTCCCACCCCAATTTCCCCTTTTTCCACCCCAATTTCCCCCTTTTCACCCCAATTTCCCCCTTTTCACCCCAATTTTCCCCTTTTCCCACCCCAATTTCCCCCTTTTTCCACCCCAATTTTCCCCCTTTTCACCCCCTTTTCCACCCCAATTTCCCCTTTTTCCACCCCAATTTCCCCCTTTTTCCACCCCAATTATCCCCTTTTCCCACCCCAATTTCCCCTTTTTCCACCCCAATTTCCCCTTTTTCCACCCCAATTTTCCCCCTTTTCACCCCAATTTTCCCCCTTTTCACCCCAGTTTCCCCCTTTCCACCCCAATTTTCCCCTTTTTCCACCCCAATTTTCCCCTTTTTCCACCCCAATTTTCCCCTTTTCCCACCCCAATTTTCCCCTTTTTCCACCCCAATTTTCCCCTTTTCCCACCCCAATTTCCCCTTTTTCCACCCCAATTTCCCCTTTTCCCACCCCAATTTTCCCCCTTTTCACCCCAATTTCCCCCTTTTCCACCCCAATTTTCCCCCTTTTCCACCCCAATTTCCACTCTTTTTGTGCCCCAATTTCCCCTTTTTCCACCCCAATCTCCACTCTTTTTCCACCCCAATTTCCCCCCAATTTTTCCTTTTTTTCATCGCAACTTCTCCCTTTTTCACCCCAATTTTCCCCCAATTTCCCCCTTTTTTACCCCAAATTCTCCCCTTTTCACCCCCATTTTCGGCGTCGTGCAGGGAGGTAGAGACCGGGTTGCGGGTTCGAATTTGGGTTTTTCTGGATTTTTCATGGGGGAATTGCTA
Source organism: Podarcis muralis (assembly GCF_964188315.1). NCBI lineage: Eukaryota > Metazoa > Chordata > Lepidosauria > Squamata > Lacertidae > Podarcis > Podarcis muralis. The sequence goes on from NC_135674.1 coordinate 317,229, forward strand.
CATTTCTCCTTTTCTGGCGGGGATTTCTAGATTTCTTCCTGATTTCTAGATTTCTCCTTGCAGGGACTTCTAGATTTCTATCTATCTAGATTTCTCGATTTTTCCTGATTTCTAGGTTTCTGCTTGCGGGGAGTTCTAGATTTCTGGAAGGGATTTCTAGATTTTTTCCCCTGATTTCTAGATTTTTTTCCTGATTTCTAGATTTCTCCTTGCGGGGATTTCTAGATTTTCTTTCTTGATTTCTTCTTTCAGGGAGTTGTAGATTGATTCTTTCTGGATTTCTGCTTGCGGGGATTTCTGAATGGAGGGAGTTCTAGATTTTTCCCGCTTTCTCGATTTCTGCTTGCGGGGAATTCTGGATTTTCACCTGATTTCTAGATTTCTCCTGGCGGGGATTTCTAGATTTCATTTCCAGATTTCTCCTTCCAGAATTCTGTATTTCTGAATGGAGGGATTGTTAGATTTCCGCTTGTGGGGAGTTCTGGATTTCTCCTGATTTCTAGGCTTTTCCTGGCGGGGATTTCTAGATTTCTTTCCTGATTTCTAGATTTCTCCTTGCAGGGATTTCTAGATTTCATTTCTAGATTTCTCCTTACTGAGAGTTCTAGATTTCTCCTTGCGGGGATTTCTAGATTTCATTTCTAGATTTCTCCTTACTGAGAGTTCTAGATTTCTCCTTGCGAGGATTTCTAGATTTCTTTCCTGATTTCTAGATTTCTCCTTGCAGGGATTTCTAGATTTCATTTCTAGATTTCTCCCTACTGAGTGTTCTAGATTTCTCCTTGCGGGGATTTCTAGATTTCATTTCTAGATTTCTCCTTACTGAGAGTTCTAGATTTCTCCTTGCGGGGATTTCTAGATTTCTTTCCTGATTTCTAGATTTCTCCTTGCAGGGATTCCTAGATTTCATTTCTAGATTTCTCCTTACTGAGAGTTCTAGATTTCTCCTTGCGGGGATTCCTAGATTTCTTTCCTGATTTCTAGATTTCTCCTTGCAGGGATTTCTAGATTTCATTTCTAGATTTCTCCTTACTGAGAGTTCTAGATTTCTCCTTGCGGGGATTTCTAGATTTCTTTCCTGATTTCTAGATTTCTCCTTGCAGGGATTTCTAGATTTCTCCTTACTGAGAGTTCTAGATTTCTCCTTGCGGGGATTTCTAGATTTCTTTCCTGGTTTCTAGATTTCTCCTTGCAGGGATTTCTAGATTTCTCCTTACTGAGAGTTCTAGATTTCTCCTTGCGGGGATTTCTATATTTCTTTCCTGATTTCTAGATTTCTGCTTGCGGGGAGTTCTAGATTTCTGAAAGGGATTTCTAGATTTTTTTCTGCTTTCTCGATTTTTTCCTGATTTCTAGATTTCTCCTTGCAGGGATTTCTAGATTTCATTTCTAGATTTCTCCTTACTGAGAGTTCTAGATTTCTCCTTGTGGGGATTTCTAGATTTCTTTCCTGATTTCTAGATTTCTCCTTGCAGGGATTTCTAGATTTCATTTCTAGATTTCTCCTTACTGAGAGTTCTAGATTTCTCCTTGCGGGGATTTCTAGATTTCTTTCCTGATTTCTAGATTTCTCCTTGCGGGGATTTCTAGATTTCTTTCCTGATTTCTAGATTTCTCCTTGCAGGGATTTCTAGATTTCATTTCTAGATTTCTCCTTACTGAGAGTTCTAGATTTCTAGTTTCTCTAGATTTCTTTCCTGATTTCTAGATTTCTCCTTGCAGGGATTCCTAGATTTCATTTCTAGATTTCTCCTTACTGAGAGTTCTAGATTTCTCCTTGCGGGGATTTCTAGATTTCTTTCCTGATTTCTAGATTTCTCCTTGCAGGGATTCCTAGATTTCATTTCTAGATTTCTCCTTACTGAGAGTTCTAGATTTCTCCTTGCAGGGATTTCTAGATTTCATTTATAGATTTCTCCTTACTGAGAGTTCTAGATTTCTCCTTGCGGGGATTCCTAGATTTCTTTCCTGATTTCTAGATTTCTCCTTGCAGGGATTTCTAGATTTCATTTCTAGATTTCTCCTTACTGAGAGTTCTAGATTTCTCCTTGCGGGGATTTCTAGATTTCTTTCCTGATTTCTAGATTTCTCCTTGCAGGGATTTCTAGATTTCTCCTTACTGAGAGTTCTAGATTTCTCCTTGCGGGGATTTCTAGATTTCTTTCCTGATTTCTAGATTTCTCCTTGCAGGGATTTCTAGATTTCTCCTTACTGAGAGTTCTAGATTTCTCCTTGCGGGGATTTCTAGATTTCTTTCCTGATTTCTAGATTTCTGCTTGCGGGGAGTTCTAGATTTCTGAAAGGGATTTCTAGATTTTTTTTCTGCTTTCTCGATTTTTTCCTGATTTCTAGATTTCTCCTTGCAGGGATTTCTAGATTTCATTTCTAGATTTCTCCTTACTGAGAGTTCTAGATTTCTCCTTGTGGGGATTTCTAGATTTCTTTCCTGATTTCTAGATTTCTCGTTGCAGGGATTTCTAGATTTCATTTCTAGATTTCTCCTTACTGAGAGTTCTAGATTTCTCCTGGCGGGGATTTCTAGATTTCTTTCCTGATTTCTAGATTTCTCCTTGCAGGGATTTCTAGATTTCATTTATAGATTTCTCCTTACTGAGAGTTCTAGATTTCTCCTTGCGGGGATTTCTAGATTTCTTTCCTGATTTCTAGATTTCTCCTTGCGGGGATTTCTAGATTTCTTTCCTGATTTCTAGATTTCTCCTTGCAGGGATTTCTAGATTTCATTTCTAGATTTCTCCTTACTGAGAGTTCTAGATTTCTAGTTTCTCTAGATTTCTTTCCTGATTTCTAGATTTCTCCTTGCAGGGATTTCTAGATTTCATTTATAGATTTCTCCTTACTGAGAGTTCTAGATTTCTCCTTGCGGGGATTCCTAGATTTCTTTCCTGATTTCTAGATTTCTCCTTGCAGGGATTTCTAGATTTCATTTCTAGATTTCTCCTTGCGGGGATTTCTAGATTTTTTCCTGATTTCTAGATTTCTCCTTGCAGGGATTTCTAGATTTCATTTCTAGATTTCTCCTTGCGGGGATTTATAGATTTTTTCCTGATTTCTAGATTTCTCCTTGCAGGGATTTCTAGATTTCATTTCTAGATTTCTCCTTGCGGGGATTTCTAGATTTTTTCCTGATTTCTAGATTTCTCCTTGCAGGGATTTCTAGATTTCATTTCTAGATTTCTCCTTACTGAGAGTTCTAGATTTCTCCTTGCGGGGATTTCTAGATTTCTTTCCTGATTTCTAGATTTCTCCTTGCAGGGATTTCTAGATTTCATTTCTAGATTTCTCCTTACTGAGAGTTCTAGATTTCTCCTTGCGGGGATTCCTAGATTTCATTTCTAGATTTCTCCTTACTGAGAGTTCTAGATTTCTCCTTGCGGGGATTCCTAGATTTCATTTCTAGATTTCTCCTTACTGAGAGTTCTAGATTTCTAGTTTCTCTAGATTTCTTTCCCGATTTCTAGATTTCTCCTTGCAGGGATTTCTAGATTTCATTTCTAGATTTCTCCTTACTGAGAGTTCTAGATTTCTAGTTTCCCTAGATTTCTTTCCTGATTTCTAGATTTCTCCTTGCAGGGATTTCTAGATTTCATTTCTAGATTTCTCCCTACTGAGTGTTCTAGATTTCTCCTTGCAGGGATTTCTAGATTTCATTTCTAGATTTCTCCTTACTGAGAGTTCTAGATTTCTCCTTGCGGGGATTCCTAGATTTCTTTCCTGATTTCTAGATTTCTCCTTGCAGGGATTTCTAGATTTCATTTCTAGATTTCTCCTTACTGAGAGTTCTAGATTTCTCCTTGCGGGGATTTCTAGATTTCTTTCCTGATTTCTAGATTTCTCCTTGCAGGGATTTCTAGATTTCATTTCTAGATTTCTCCCTACTGAGTGTTCTAGATTTCTCCTTGCGGGGATTTCTAGATTTCTTTCCTGATTTCTAGATTTCTCCCTGCGGGGATTTTCCTGGAGGGCGGAGCTTCCCTCTCGCTGACCCCGCCCCTCTCTCTGACTCCGCCCCCAGACGACCCGCCTCGAGGCCACGCCCCTCCCTCCGCCCACCGAGACGACGACGGACATCTGCCGCTTCGACCGCACCCCCAAGATGGACGCCCCCAACCTGATCCAGAGGAAGGCCATTTCCGGTAGGCCCCGCCCACTTCCTCCGGAAGCCCCGCCCCTTCCTCCTGAAGCCCCGCCCCTTCCTCCTGAAGCCCCGCCCCAACCGGAAATTTCCTAGATTTCTCCTTCTAGATTTCTTGACAAGATTTCCTGGGAATTGTAGTTTTCCTTCCTGGGAATGATAGTTTTCCCTCCCTGGGAATTCTAGTTTCCTTCCCTGAATTTCTAGTTTTTCCTCCCTGGGAATTCTAGTTTCCTCCCCTCTTCCTGGGAATTCTAGTTTTTCCTTCCCTGGGAATTCTAGTTTCCTCCTTCCTGGGAATTCTAGTTTCCAAGGCGCCCTCAAAACTATGTTTCCCACCCTGATTTCTAGTTTGGGAACTCTAGTTTCCTCCTTCCAGGGATTCCTCATTTGGGAACTCTAGTTTCCTCCTTCCTGGGAATTCTAGTTTCCAAGGCGCCCTCAAAACTACATTTCCCGCCCCAATTTCAGGTTTGGGAACTCTAGTTTCCTCCTTCCTGGGAATTCTAGTTTTTCCTCCCTGGGAATTCTAGTTTCCTCCTTCCTGGGAATTCTAGTTTCCAAGGCGCCCTCAAAACTATGTTTCCCACCCTGATTTCAAGTTTGGGAACTCTAGTTTCCTCCTTCCTGGGAATTCTAGTTTCCTCCTTCCTGGGAATTCTAGTTTCCAAGGCGCCCTCAAAACTATGTTTCCCACCCTGATTTCTAGTTTGGGAACTCTAGTTTCCTCCTTCCTGGGAATTCTAGTTTCCAAGGCGCCCTCAAAACTATGTTTCCCACCCTGATTTCTAGTTTGGGAACTCTAGTTTCCTCCTTCCTGGGAATTCTAGTTTTTCCTCCCTGGGAATTCTAGTTTCCTCCTTCCTGGGAATTCTAGTTTCCTCCTCCCTGGGAATTCTAGTTTCCTCCCCTGAATTTCTAGATTTCTCCTTTCTGGGAATTCTAGTTCCCCCCCTGAATTTCTAGAACTTCCTGGGAATTCTAGTTTTTCCTTCCTGTGAATACTAGTTTCCAAGGCGCCTTCAAAACTACGTTTCCCCGATTTCTAGTTTGGGAATTCTAGTTTCCAGGGCGCCCTCAAAACTATGTTTCCCACCCCAAATTCTAGTTTTGGAATTCTAGTTTCCTCCATCCTGGGAATTCGAGTTTCCTCCCCTGAATTTCTAGATTTCATCCTGGGAATTATAGTTCTTCCTGGGAATTCGAGTTTCCTCATTCCTAGGAATTATAGTTTTTCCTTCCTGGGAATTATAGTTCTTCCTTCCTGGGAATTATAGTTTCCTCCCCTGAATTTCTAGATTTCATCCTGGGAATTATAGTTTTCCCCCCCTGGGAATTATACTTTCCTCCCCTGAATATCTAGATTTCATCCTGGGAATTCTAGTTTTCCTTCCTGGGAATTATAGTTTTCCTTCCTGGGAATTTCCAAGGCGCCCTCAAAACTCCATTTCCCGCCCCAATTTCTAGTTTGGGAATTCTAGTTTCCTCCTTCCTGGGAATTCTAGTTTCTGGGAATTCTAGTTTCCTCCCCTGAATTTCTAGATTTCTTCCTGGGAGTTATAGTTTTTCCCCCCTGGGAATTATAGTTTCCTCCCCTGAATATCTAGATTTCATCCTGGGAATTCTAGTTTTCCTTCCTGGGAATTATAGTTTTCCTTCCTGGGAATTTCCAAGGCGCCCTCAAAGCTACATTTCCCGCCCAATTTCTAGTTTGGGAATTCTAGTTTCCTCCTTCCTGGGAATTCTAGTTTCTGGGAATTCTAGTTTCCTCCCCTGAATTTCTAGATTTCTTCCTGGGAATTATAGTTTCCTCCCCTGAATATCTAGATTTCATTCTGGGAATTATAGTTTTCCTTCCTGGGAATTATAGTTTTCCTTCCTGGGAATTTCCAAGGCGCCCTCAAAGCTACATTTCCCGCCCCAATTTCTAGTTTGGGAATTCTAGTTTCCTCCTTCCTGGGAATTCTAGTTTCTGGGAATTCTAGTTTCCTCCCCTGAATTTCTAGATTTCTTCCTGGGAATTATAGTTTCCTCCCCTGAATATCTAGATTTCATTCTGGGAATTATAGTTTTCCTTCCTGGGAATTATAGTTTTCCTTCCTGGGAATTTCCAAGGCGCCCTCAAAGCTACATTTCCCGCCCAATTTCTAGTTTGGGAATTCTAGTTTCCTCCTTCCTGGGAATTCTAGTTTCTGGGAATTCTAGTTTCCTCCCCTGAATTTCTAGATTTCTTCCTGGGAATTATAGTTTCCTCCCCTGAATATCTAGATTTCATTCTGGGAATTATAGTTTTCCTTCCTGGGAATTATAGTTTTCCTTCCTGGGAATTTCCAAGGCGCCCTCAAAGCTACATTTCCCGCCCCAATTTCTAGTTTGGGAATTCTAGTTTCCTCCTTCCTGGGAATTCTAGTTTCCTCCCCTGAATCTCTAAATCTTCCTGGGAATTCTAGTTTCCTCCATCCTGGGAATTCGAGTTTCCTCCCCTGAATTTCTAGATTTCATCCTGGGAATTATAGTTCTTCCTGGGAATTCGAGTTTCCTCATTCCTAGGAATTATAGTTTTTCCTTCCTGGGAATTATAGTTCTTCCTTCCTGGGAATTATAGTTTCCTCCCCTGAATTTCTAGATTTCATCCTGGGAATTATAGTTTTCCCCCCTGGGAATTATACTTTCCTCCCCTGAATATCTAGATTTCATCCTGGGAATTCTAGTTTTCCTTCCTGGGAATTATAGTTTTCCTTCCTGGGAATTTCCAAGGCGCCCTCAAAACTCCATTTCCCGCCCCAATTTCTAGTTTGGGAATTCTAGTTTCCTCCTTCCTGGGAATTCTAGTTTCTGGGAATTCTAGTTTCCTCCCCTGAATTTCTAGATTTCTTCCTGGGAGTTATAGTTTTTCCCCCCTGGGAATTATAGTTTCCTCCCCTGAATATCTAGATTTCATCCTGGGAATTCTAGTTTTCCTTCCTGGGAATTATAGTTTTCCTTCCTGGGAATTTCCAAGGCGCCCTCAAAGCTACATTTCCCGCCCAATTTCTAGTTTGGGAATTCTAGTTTCCTCCTTCCTGGGAATTCTAGTTTCTGGGAATTCTAGTTTCCTCCCCTGAATTTCTAGATTTCTTCCTGGGAATTATAGTTTCCTCCCCTGAATATCTAGATTTCATTCTGGGAATTATAGTTTTCCTTCCTGGGAATTATAGTTTTCCTTCCTGGGAATTTCCAAGGCGCCCTCAAAGCTACATTTCCCGCCCCAATTTCTAGTTTGGGAATTCTAGTTTCCTCCTTCCTGGGAATTCTAGTTTCTGGGAATTCTAGTTTCCTCCCCTGAATTTCTAGATTTCTTCCTGGGAATTATAGTTTCCTCCCCTGAATATCTAGATTTCATTCTGGGAATTATAGTTTTCCTTCCTGGGAATTATAGTTTTCCTTCCTGGGAATTTCCAAGGCGCCCTCAAAGCTACATTTCCCGCCCAATTTCTAGTTTGGGAATTCTAGTTTCCTCCTTCCTGGGAATTCTAGTTTCTGGGAATTCTAGTTTCCTCCCCTGAATTTCTAGATTTCTTCCTGGGAATTATAGTTTCCTCCCCTGAATATCTAGATTTCATTCTGGGAATTATAGTTTTCCTTCCTGGGAATTATAGTTTTCCTTCCTGGGAATTTCCAAGGCGCCCTCAAAGCTACATTTCCCGCCCCAATTTCTAGTTTGGGAATTCTAGTTTCCTCCTTCCTGGGAATTCTAGTTTCCTCCCCTGAATCTCTAAATCTTCCTGGGAATTCTAGTTTCCTCCTTCCTGGGATTTCCAGTTTGGGAGTTCTAGTTTCCTCCTTCCGGCGCCCAACCCGGCGCCCACCAAACTACCTTTCCCGCCCCCAGGCTACACCGGCTACATCCCGCGCTTCCCCTGGATCATGGGCGAAAACTACACCGCCGGGGTCAAGGACGCCATGGACGAGTTCGACCGCAACCAGGTGCGCGCGCTACAACTCCCAGACGCCCGGTTCTAGATCCGGATCCAAGGTCTGGATTCGGATCCAGGCTCAAGTCCGGATCCTGATGGGAAAGGTCCGGATCCGGGTCCAAACCGGGTTCTAGATCTGGAGGACCGGGCGCCGCCGGCGCTACAACTCTCAGGCGTCCAGTTCTGATCCGGGGTCAAGGTCTGGATCCGGATCCAGTGGGGAAAAGGTTTAGTATCTGGGTTCAAACTGGAGGACCGGGCGCCACCTGGCACTAGAACTCCCAGGCGCCTGGTTCTAGATCTGGATGCAGGGACAAGGTCTGGATCCGGATCTGAGGACAAGGTTTGGATCCGGGTTCATGCTGGAGGAGCCGGCGCTATAACTCCCAGGCGCCCGGTTCTAGATCCGGGGTCAAGGTCTGGATCCGGATCCAGTGGGGAAAAGGTCCGGATCTGGGTTCAAACTGGAGGACCCAGCGCCAGCGCTAGAACTCCCAGGCACCCGGTTCTAGATCCGGGGTCAAGGTCTGGATCCGGATCCAGTGGGGAAAAGGTCTGGATCCGGGTTCAAACTGGGTTCTAGATATGGGTTCTAGACAACTGGGATCCGGGTCCAAACCGGGTTCTAGATCTGGAGGACCGGGCGCCGCCGGCGCTACAACTCTCAGGCGCCCAGTTCAGATCCGGGGTCAAGGTCTGGATCCGGATCCAGTGGGGAAAAGGTTTAGTATTTGTGTTCAAACTGGAGGACCGGGCGCCACCTGGCACTAGAACTCCCAGGCGCCTGGTTCTAGATCTGGATGCAGGGACAAGGGCCGGATCCGGTGGGGAAAAGGTCTGGATCCGGGTTCAAGCTAGAGGAGCCGGCGCTATAACTCCCAGGCGCCCGGTTCTAGATCCGGATCCAGGGACAAGGTCTGGATTCAAATCCAGGGTCAAGTCCGGATCCTGATGGGAAAGGTCCGGATCCAGGTTCAAATGGGAGCAGCCGGCGCCACCGCGCGCTACAACTCCCAGGCGCCCGGTTCTAGATGCGGGGTCAAGGTCTGGATTCGGATCCAGGGTCAAGTCCGGATCCTGATGGGAAAGTTCTGGGTTCAAGCGGGAGGAGCCGGCGCCGTGCGCTATAACTCCCAGGCGCCTGGTTCTAGATCCGGATCCAGGGACAAGGTCTGGATTCGGATCCAGGGTCAAGTAGGATCCTGATGGGAAAGGTCCGGATCCGGGTTCAAGCGGGAGGAGCGGGCGCCACCGCACGCTACAACTCCCAGGCCGTTGCTTTCCAGCTGCAGGGAGGGAGCCGGGTTCAAATGATCCCTTCAAATTCCAAATCTGGGCTTCGTCCAGATGGAGCACCAATGGGTGCGCTACAACTCCCAGGCCTGGCGCCAGGCCTTGATTTCAAGGCCGGGATCCGGGTTCAAGCGCGCGCTACAACTCCCAGGCCTGGCGCCAGGCCTTGATTTCAAGGCCGGGATCCAGATTCAAGCGCGCGCTACAACTCCCAGGCCTGGTGCCAGGCCTTGATTTCAAGGCCGGGATCCGGGTTCAAGCGCGCGCTACAACTCCCAGGCCTGGTGCCAGGCCTTGATTTCAAGGCCGGGATCCGGGTTCAAGCGCGCGCTACAACTCCCAGGCCTGGCGCCAGGCCTTGATTTCAAGGCCGGGATCCAGGTTCAAGCGCGCGCTACAACTCCCAGGCCTGGCGCCAGGCCTTGATTTCAAGGCCTGGATCCGGGTTCAAGTGAGAGGACCTGCCAGGGGCGCGCTACAACTCCCGGGGTTGCCGCGCGCTACAACTCCCAGGCCTGGCGCCACCCATAGATTTCAAGCTGTGGGGAGGGGCCCGGGTTCAAAAGATCCCTTCACCATCTCCTCCTTAGATTTCAAAGACCGGATTCGGGGTCAGGATGGATGACCCGGCGCCGGCGCTACAACTCCCAGCGGTGCCCATTGATTTCTCTCTGTGGGGAGGAAGCCGGGTTCAAAAGACCTACACCGATTTCAAGGCCCGGATCCAGGGTCAGGCTGGCTGACACGCTGCCAGGCGCGCGCTACAACTCCCGGGGACACCTTGCGCTACAACTCCCAGAGCTGGCGCCAGCCCTGCAGGGAGGGACCCGGGTTCGAAACATCCCTGCCCAGGTTCCAAAGCCCGGCTGCGGGTTCAAATCCAGCCGACGGGCCCAGACCCGGCGCCGGGCGCTACAACTCCCAAATCCGGCGCCACCCATCCCTTTCGAACCCGGGTTCCCAACATCCCTTCCAGATCTCCCCTCCTACCCAGGTTTCTCACCCGGGTTCGAGGGAGTCGAACCCGCGCTGCGCGCTACAACTCCCGGGGCTGCCCTGCGCTACAACTCCCAAATCCAGCGCCACCCCTCGCTTTCTTCCTGCAGGGAGCGACCCGGGTTCAAGCCATCCCTCCCCAGGTTCCATAGCCCGGGTGCGGGTTCAAATCCAGACGACGGGCTCCGACCCGGCGCCGGGCGCTACAACTCCCAAATCCGGCGCCACCCCTTGCTTTCTACCTGCAGGGAGGAACCCGGGTGCAATAGATCCCTTCCTCTCCTGTTGGGATGCAAAGCCCCGGATCTGGGTTCAAGCTAGACCCTGTGCCAATGCTGCGCGCTACAACTCCCAAACCAGGCGCCAGCCCTTGCTTTCTACCGGCGGGGAGGTCACTTCAACGCTGCAGCTTGAACCCGGATCCCGGCCTTGAAGCTGATGAAGCCAGGTTCCAAAGCCCGGGTGCGGGTTCAAATCCAGCCGACGGGCTCCGACCCGGCGCCGGGCGCTACAACTCCCAAATCCGGCGCCACCCATCCTTTCCGAACCCGGGTTCCCAACATCCCTTCTACCCAGGTTTCGGAGACGGGTTCGAGGGAGCCGGAGCCGCGAGCTACAACTCCCAGGTGCGGGTTCAAATCCAGGCGACGGGCCGAGACCCGGCGCCCGGCACTACAACTCCCAAATCCGGCGCTACCCACCGCTTTCTGCCGTTTCGAACCCGGGTTCTCTTCCGGATCTCCCCTCCTACTCAGATTTCTCACCCGGGTTCGAGGGAGTCGAACCCGCGCCGCGCGCTACAACTCCCGGGGCTGCCCTGCGCTACAACTCCCAGAGCTGGCGCCACCCCTTGCTTTCTACCTGCAGGAAGCGACCCGGGTGCAAAAGATCCCTTCCTCTCCTGCCGGGATACAAAGCCCCGGATGCGGGTTCAAATCCAGGCAACGGGCTCCGACCCGGCGCTACAACTCCCGAATCCGGCGCCACCCATCGCTTTCTACCGTTTCGAACCCGGGTTCCAAACATCCCTTCCGGATGAACCGGGAGAAGGCCGTGAAGGGATCCTTTCAACCCGGGTTCGAAATGGTCGGAAGCAATGGCGGGCGCCAGGCCTGGGAGTTGTAGCGCGCGCCTGGCAGGTCCTCTCGCTTGAACCCGGATCCAGGCCTCG
>NC_135674.1:333797-342318 GCF_964188315.1 Podarcis muralis
TAGGAAACAGGAGAGCATCGTGGAGGACCTTCTAGGGAACCAGGAAGAGCGTAGAGAGGTGACCTTCTAGGAAACAGGAGAACATCGTGGAGGTCCTTCTAGGAAACCGGGAAGAGCGTAGAGAGGTGACCTTCTAGGAAACAGATGTTGTGGAGGACCTTCTAGGGAACTAGGAAGGACGTAGAGAGGTGACCTTCTAGGAAACAGGACAACGTCGTGGAGGTCCTTCTAGGAAAACAGGAAGCGCGTAGAGAGGTGACCTTCTAGGAAACAGGACAACGTCGTGGAGGTCCTTCTAGGAAACCGGGAAGAGCGTAGAGAGGTGACCTTCTAGGAAACAGGTAGACATTGTGGAGGTCCTTCTGGGGAACCAGGAAGAGCGTAGAGAGGTGACCTTCTAGGAAGTCGGGAGAAGAACGCCGTGACCTTCTCTGGAGAACATCTGAAGGAGATGATGGATGGGTGTGGTTGTGGAAAGAGCAGAAGAACATCTGAGGAACATCTGAACCTGGTGAGAACATGGAAGGTCAGGATGGAGAACCACCATGGAAGGAAACATCTGAAGGACATGGAAGGTCACCATGGGAGGAAGCATCTGAAGGAGAACATGGAGAAGCAAGATGGAAGGAAACATCTGAAGAACATCTGAAGGAGAAGATGGAAGGAACCATCTGAGGAACATCTGAAGGAGAACATGGAAGGAAACATCTGGAGAACATCTGAGGAACATCTGAAGGAGAGCCTGGGGAGAACTTGGAAGGTCAGGATGGAGAGCCACCATGGAAAAAAACAGCTGAAGAACATCGGAAGAACATGGAAGCTCACCATGGAAGGAAACATCTGAAGAACATCTGAGGAACATCTGAAGGAGAGCCTGGTGAGAACATGGAAGGTCAGGATGGAGAGCCACCATGGAAAGATACATCTGAGAAACCTCAAGAACATGGAAGGTCACCATGGGAGGAACATCTGAAGAAGAACATGCAAGGAAACATCTGAAGGAGAACATGGAAGGAAACATCTGAAGAACTTCTGAGGAACATCTGAAGGAGAACATGGAGGGTCAACGGAGGGGCTGGGTGGTTGTGCTTCTTCTGGGTGGTAGTTATGGGTCCTCCTAGGCGGCCTCCTCCTCGGCCTCCTCCTCAAACTCCCCCTCCTCCTCGGCGGTGGCGTCCTGGTACTGCTGGTACTCCGAGACCAGGTCATTCATGTTGCTCTCGGCCTCGGTGAACTCCATCTCGTCCATGCCTTCTCCTGTGTACCAGTGGAGGAAGGCCTTCCTCCTGAACATGGCGGTGAACTGCTCCGAGATCCTCTTGAAGAGCTCCTGGATGGCGGTGGAGTTGCCGATGAAGGTGGCGGACATCTTGAGCCCCCGGGGCGGGATGTCGCAGACGGCGGTCTTGACGTTGTTGGGGATCCATGAAAGGAAGGAGCTGGGTTCGAGGGGGAGGAGCTGGGAGGGGAGGGGAGAAGATGGAGCTGGAAGGTGGACCTGATGGGGAGGACCTGGGTTGGAGGTGGATCCAAGATGGAAGGTCAGGATGGAGAGCCACCATGGAAGGAAACCTCTGAAGGATATCTGGAGAAGATGGAAGGGTCTACATGGGAAGGAGAAGGTGGAAGGTCCACATGGGAAGGGGGAAGGTCCACACGGGAGGGAACATGGGAAGGAGAAGGTGGAAGGTCCACATGGGAGGGAACATCTGAAGGAGCACATGGAAGGGTCACCATGGAAGGAAAGATCTGAAGGACATCTGAGGAACATCTGAAGGACATCTTGGTGAGAACATGGAATCAAGGTGGAAGGTCAGGATGGAGGACCACCATGGAAGGAAACATCTGGAGAACATCTGAAGGAGAAGCTAGGTCACCATGGAAGGAAACATCTGAAGAACATCTGAGGGAGAAGATGGAAGGCTCAACCGTTGAGGAAACATCTGAAGAACTTTGGAAGGAGAACATGGAAGGAAACATCTGAAGAACATCTGAAGGAGAAGATGAAAGGCTCAACCGTTGAGGAAACATCTGAAGAACATCTGAAGAAGAACATGGAAGGAAACATCTGGAGAACATCTGAGGAACATCGGAAGGAGAACATGGAGGGTCAACGGAGGGGTGGGGCTTCTCGAAAACTGGCGGTTGTGATAGTTATGGGTCCTCCTAGGCGGCCTCCTCCTCGGCCTCCTCCTCAAACTCCCCCTCCTCCTCGGCGGTGGCGTCCTGGTACTGCTGGTACTCGGACACCAGGTCGTTCATGTTGCTCTCGGCCTCGGTGAACTCCATCTCGTCCATGCCTTCTCCTGTGTACCAGTGGAGGAAGGCCTTCCTCCTGAACATGGCGGTGAACTGCTCCGAGATCCTCTTGAAGAGCTCCTGGATGGCGGTGGAGTTGCCGATGAAGGTGGCGGACATCTTGAGACCTCTGGGCGGGATGTCGCAGACGGCGGTCTTGACGTTGTTGGGGATCCACTCCACGAAGTAGGAGGAGTTCTTGTTCTGGACGTTGAGCATCTGCTCGTCCACCTCCTTCATGGACATCCTTCCTCTGAAGACCGCGGCCACCGTGAGGTAGCGCCCATGGCGCGGGTCGCAGGCGGCCATCATGTTCTTGGCGTCAAACATCTGCTGGGTCAACTCGGGGACGGTCAAGGCCCTATATTGTTGACTACCTCGGCTGGTCAAGGGGGCGAAGCCCGGCATGAAGAAGTGGAGGCGAGGGAAGGGGACCATGTTGACCGCCAGCTTGCGGAGGTCGGCGTTGAGTTGACCCGGGAAGCGTAGACATGTGGTGACACCACTCATGGTGGCGGACACCAAGTGGTTGAGGTCTCCATAGGTTGGGGTGGTCAACTTGAGGGTCCGGAAGCAGATGTCGTAGAGGGCTTCGTTGTCGATGCAGTAGGTCTCGTCGGTGTTCTCCACCAGCTGGTGGACACTCAAGGTGGCGTTGTAGGGCTCCACCACCGTGTCGGAGACCTTGGGCGAGGGGACCACCGAGAAGGTGTTCATGATGCGGTCGGGGTATTCTTCTCGGATCTTGGAGATCAGGAGGGTCCCCATGCCGGAACCCGTGCCGCCGCCCAAAGAGTGGGTGAGCTGGAAGCCCTGGAGGCAGTCGCAGGACTCGGCCTCCTTGCGGACCACGTCCAAGACGGAGTCCACCAGCTCGGCGCCCTCCGTGTAGTGGCCCTTGGCCCAGTTGTTGCCGGCGCCGCTCTGGCCTACAGGGGGAGAGGAGATGGGGTCGTGGTCATCATGAGCATCATCATCATCATCATCAAGAACATGGTCATCATCATCACATCAACTTGAGGACCATCATCATCATCACATCATCATCACATCAACTTGAGGACCATCATCAGGATCATGACCATCATCATCATCATGACCATGGCCATCATCATCATCATGACCATGGCCTTCATCATCAAGATCATGCCCATCATCATCATCACATCAACTTGAGGACCATCATCATCATCACATCAACTTGAGGACCATCATCAGGATCATGACCATCATCATCATCATGACCATGGCCATCATCATCATCATGACCATGGCCTTCATCATCAAGATCATGCCCATCATCATCATCATCATCACATCAACTTGAGGACCATCATCAGGATCATCACCATCATCATCATGACCATCATCATGACCATGTCCTTCATCATCATCATGACCATGTCCATCATCATCATCATGGTCTTAATCATCATCATGTCCATCATCATCATGTCCATCATCATGACCATGGCCATCATCATGTCCTTCATCATCATCATCATGGTCTTAATCATCATCATGTCCATCATCACCATCATCACCATGTCCATCATCATGACCATGTCCATCATCACCATCATGGTCTTCATCATCATGTCCATCATCATCATCATCATCATGTCCCTCATCATCATCATGACCATGTCCCTCATCATCATCATGACCATGTCCTTCATCATCATCATCATCATGTCCTTCATCATCATCTCCTTCATCATCATCATCATCATCACATAAACTTGAGGACCATCATCAAGACCATCATCATCAGGATCATGCCCATCATGATCATCATCATGGACCTCATCATCATCATCATCATCATGTCCTTCATCATCATCTCCTTCATCATCATCATCATCACATAAACTTGAGGACCATCATCAAGACCATCATCATCAGGATCATGCCCATCATGATCATCATCATGGACCTCATCATCATCAGGATCATGCCCATCATCAAGACCATCATCATCAAAACCAGCATCATCAAGACCATGGCCTTCATCATCATCATCATCATCAGGACCATCATCATCACCATCCCATCATCCCATCGGTCTCCTCCACCAGCTGGTGGACGGAGAGGGTGGCGTTGTAGGGCTCCACCACCGTGTCGGAGACCTTGGGCATGGAGGGGACCACTGAGAAGTCCATGACCCGGTCAGGGTCTTCTTCCTGGGTCTTGGAGATCAGGAGGGTCCCCATGCCGGAGCCCGTGCCGCCGCCCAAGGAGTGGGTGAGCTGGAAGCCCTGGAGGCAGTCGCAGGACTCGGCCTCCTTGCGGACCACGTCCAAGACGGAGTCCACCAGCTCGGCGCCCTCCGTGTAGTGGCCCTTGGCCCAGTTGTTGCCGGCGCCGCTCTGGCCTAGGGGGAGAGGAGATGGTGGCCATCAGCATTGTCATCATCAAGAGGAGAGGAGACAATAGGGTCATCATCATCATCACCAGGATCATGGCCATCATGGTCAACATCATCAAGACCATGGCCTTCATCATCAGGATCATGATCATGCCCATCATCATCGTCATCAGGATCATGACCATCATCATCATAGCCATCATCATCAGGATCATGCCCATCATCATCACATCAACTTGAGGACCATCATCATCATGACCACCACCATCAGGATCATGTCCATCATCAACATCATCATCACATCAACTTGAGGACCATCATCAGGATCATGCCCATCATCATCAGGATCATGACCATCATTATCATCACATGAACTTGAGGACCATCATCATCATCATCAGGATCATGACCATCATCATCTTCATCACATCAACTTGAGGACCATCATCAGGATCATGCCCATCATCGTCATCATGGCCAACATCATCATCATCACATCAACTTGAGGACCATCATCATCATATCAGTATCAAGACCATCATCATCAGGATCATGACCATCATCATCATCACCACATCAACTTGAGGACCATCGTCATCATCATGACCATCATCATCATCACCACATCAACTTGAGGACCATCGTCATCATCATGACCAACATCATCATCACCACATCAACTTGAGGACCATCATCATCATGACCAACATCATCATCACCACATCAACTTGAGGACCATCATCATCATGACCAACATCATCATCATCACATCAACTTGAGGACCATCGTCATCATCATCATCATCCAGACTAACATCATCATCACCACATCAACTTGAGGACCATCATCATCAGGATCATGCCCAACATCATCATCATCAGGATCAAGACCAATGGCCTATGGGGGGAGAGAAGGTATCATCATGACCATCATGTTGGTGATCATCGACATCATCATCATGGCCATCATCACCACCATGGTCGTCACCATGGCCATCATCATGGTCAACACCCATCATCATCACCATCATGGTCATCATCATCGCCATGGTCATCATGGTCAACACCATCATCATTAGGATCATGGTCATCATGGTCAACATCACCACCATGGTCATCACCATGGCCGTCATCATGGTCAACATCATCATCATCAGGATCATGGCCATCATGGTCAACATCATGGCCATCATCATCATGGTCAACATCATCATGGTCAACATCATCATCATCATGGTCAACATCATGGCCATCATGATCATGGTCAACATCATCATGGTCATCCTCATCATGGTCAACATTATGGCCATCATGGTCATGGTCAACACCATCATCATGGTCATCATCATCATGGTCAACATCATGGCCATCATGGTCATCATCATCATCATCATGGTCAACATCATCATCATCATGGTCATCATCATCATGGCCTTCATCATCATCATGGTCACCATCACCATCATCGTCAAAGACCATCATCATCATCGACCATCAAGACCATCATCATCACCATGATGGTGGCTTTCATCCTCACCATAGCATCATGGTCATCATCATCAGACCATCATCATCATCATGACCATGGCCTTCATCATCATCATCCCATCAACTTGAGGACCATCATCATCATCTCCATCATCAGGACCATCACCATCATGACCACCATCCTCAAGACCATCTTCATCATCAGGACCATCATCCTCACATCATCAAGAGCAGAGGAGACAATAGAGTCATCATCTTCATCATCGTGGCCTCCATCATCATCATCAAGACCACCATGATCATGACCATGGTCATCATCATCAAGACCACCACCATCATCATGACATCATCATCATCATGGCCTTCATCATCAAGAACATCGTCCCATCACCGTCCGTCTCCTCCACCCATTGGTGGACGCTGAAGGTCCCTTCCCTCTCTATGGTCTCTTGCAAGGCGGTGAGGCTGGACGACCTCGGGAGGAACCTTCCCTCTCTATGGTCCCCTCAGAACCACCTGGAGAGGCCCCTTCCCTCTCTATGGTCTCTTGCAAGGGGGTGAGGCTGGAGGACCTCGGGAGGCCCTTCCCTCTCTATGATCCCCTGGGAACCGCCTGGAGGACCTGGAGAGGCCCCTTCCCTCTCTATGGTCTCTTGCAAGGGGGTGAGGCTGGACGACCTAGGGAGGAACCTTCCCTCTCTATGGTCCCCTCAGAACCACCTGGAGAGGCCCCTTCCCTCTCTATGGTCTCTTGCAAGGGGGTGAGGCTGGAGGACCTCGGGAGGCCCCTTCCCTCTCTATGATCCCCTGGGAACCGCCTGGAAGACCTGGAGAGGCCCCTTCCCTCTCTATGGTCTCTTGCAAGGGGGTGAGGCTGGAGGACCTAGGGAGGTGCCTTCCCTCTCTATGATCCCCTGGGAACCGCCTGGAAGACCTGGAGGAGTCCCTTCCCTCTCTATAGTCTCTTGCAAGGGGGCAGTCCCTTCCCTCTCTATGATCCCCTCAGAACCGCCTGGAGGACCTGGAGAGGCCCCTTCCCTCTCTATGGTCCCTTGCAAGGGGGTCAGGCTGGAGGACCGGAGGGTTCCCTTCTGGGCTTGACCCTTCTAGGATGCTGTCTCTTTCCTCTCTATGATCCCTGGAGGACCTAGAGGTCCCTTCCCTCTCTATGGTCCCCTCAGAACCACCTGGAGGTCCCTTCCCTCTCTAGGAGGGAAAAGGAAGGAAAGAAGGAAGGAAGGAAGGAAGGAAGGAAGGAAGGAAGGAAGGAAGGAAAGAGGGAAGGAAGGAGGGAGGGTAAAGGAAGGAAAGAAGGAAGGAGGGAGGGAGGGAGGGAGGGAGGGAGGGAAAAGGAAGGAAAGAAGGAAGGAAGGAAGGAGGGAGGGAGGGAGGGAGGGAAAAGGAAGGAAAGAGGGAAGGAGGGAAGGAAGGAAGGAAGGAGGGAAGGAAGGAGGGAAGGAAGGAAGGAAGGAAGGAGGGAGGGAAAAGGAAGGAAAGAGGGAAGGAGGGAAGGAAGGAAGGAAGGAAAAGAAGGAAAGAAGGAAGGAGGGAAGGAGGGGGGAGGAAGGAGGGAGGGAAAAGGAAGGAAAGAGGGAAGGAGGGAAGGAGGGGGGAGGAAGGAGGGAGGGAAAAGGAAGGAAAGAGGGAAGGAAGGAAGGAAGGAAGGAGGGAGGGAGGGAGGGAAAAGGAAGGAAAGAGGGAGGGAGGGAAAAGGAAGGAAAGAGGGAGGGAAGGAAGTAAGGAAGGAAGAAGGAGGGAGGGAAGGAGGGAGGGAAGGAAAAGGAAGGAAAGAAGGAGGGAGGGAGGGAGGGAGGGAAGGAAGGAAGGAGGGAAGGAAGGAGGGAAGGAAGGAAGGAAGGAAGGAAGGAAGGAAGGAAGGAGGGAAAAGGAAGGAAAGAGGAAGGAGGGGGAGGAAGGAGGGAGGGAAAAGGAAGGAAAGAGGGAAGGAGGGAAGGAAGGAGGGAAAAGGAAGGAAGAAGGAAGGGGAAGGAGGGGGGAGGAAGGAGGGAGGGAAAAGGAAGGAAAAGAGGGAAGGAGGGAAGGAGGGGGGAGGAAGGAGGGAGGGAAAAGGAAGGAAGGGGGAAGGAGGGGGGGAGGAAGGAGGGAGGGAAAAGGAAGGAAAGAGGAAGGAAGGAAGGAAAGAAGGAAGGAGGGAGGGAGGGAGGGAAAAGGAAGGAAAGAAGGAAGGAAGGAAGGAGGGAGGGAGGGAGGGAGGGAAAAGGAAGGAAGAAGGAAGGAAGGAAGGAGGGAGGGAGGGAGGGAGGGAAAAGGAAGGAAGAGGGAAGGAGGGAAGGAAGGAAGGAAGAGAGGAGGAAGGAAGGAAGGAAGGAGGAGGGGAAAGGAAGGAAAGAGGGAAGGAAGGAAGGAA
>NC_135674.1:350018-360018 GCF_964188315.1 Podarcis muralis
TTTCCCATCGGAAATGAAAATTTCCAATCAGAACGTGAAATGGAAAATTAAAATTTCCAATCAAAATTTCTGATGGATTTTATTTTTGAAAGGAGTAAAAATGAGAATTTCCAATCAGAATTTGAAATGAAAAATAAAAAAAAATCCCATCGGAAATGAAAATTTCTGATTGGAAAGGAGTGAAAATGAGAATGTGAAATGGAAAATAGAAAATTTCCCATCGGAAATGACAATTTCTGATTGGAAAGGAGTGAAAATGAGAATTTGAAATGGAGAATAAAAAATTCCCCATCGGAAATGAAGATTTCTGATGGGAAAGGAGTGAAAATGAGAATTTGAAATGGAGAATAAAAAATTTCCCATCGGAAATGAAAATTTCTGATTGGAAAGGAGTGAAAATGAGAATTTGAAATGGAAAATAAAAAATTCCCCACCGGAAATGACGATTTCTGATTGGAAAGGAGTGAAAATGAGAATTTGAAATGGAGAATAAAAAAATTCCCCATCGGAAATGAAAATTTCCAACGGCTTTTATTGTTGAAAGGAGTGAAAATGAGAATTTCCCATCAGGATGTGAAATGGAAAATAAAAAATTTCCCATCGGAAATGAAAATTTCCAATCAGAATGTGAAATGGAAAATAAAAAATTTCCCATCGGAAATGAAAATTTCCAATCAGAATGTGAAATGGAAAATAAAAAATTTCCCATCGGAAATGAAAATTTCTGATGGATTTTGTTTTTGAAAGGAGTTAAAATGAGAATTTGAAATGAAAAATAAAAAATTTCCCATCGGAAATGACAATTTCTGACGGATTTTATTTTTGAAATGAGTGAAAATGAGAATTTCCCATCAGAATTTGAAATGAAAAATAAAAAATTTCCCACCAAAATTTCTGATGGATTTTATTTTTGAAAGGAGTAAAAATGAGAATTTCCAATCAGAATTTAAAATGAAAAATAAAAAAAATTCCCATCGGAAATGAAAATTTCTAATGGATTTTATTTTTGAAATGAGTAAAAATGAGAATTTCCAATCAGAATTTGAAAAGAAAAATTAAAAAATTCCAATCGGAAATGTTTATCAACTATTATTAATTATTATTAATTATTATTCTTATTCTTCAACCTTGGCGCCGATGATTATTCTTATTCTTATTAATTAGTTAGTTAGAATAATGAACGGATGATGATTAACCTTGAATTCTTATTATTAAACCTTGATTATTAATTGTGATTATTCAATGGTCTAATAATTAATTAATTAGAATAAGTAATGAATGATTAACTTTAACCTCAAATTCTTTTTTTCCCCTTTCCGCCCTCGATTTTATTATTAATTCTAACTAATCATCCATTATTATTATTACTATTATTATTAAACCTCAATTATTAATTGTGATTATTCAATGGTCTAATAATTAATAGAATAATGGATGGTGATGATGAACCTTGAATTCTTTTTCTTCCCTTTCCCCCCCCATCCTTTTTAATATTCATGATGATGATTAATTGTTCCAATATTATTATTATCAATTATTAATGATCAATTATTAAGTATTAATTATCATCAATTATTATTTATTATTTATTATTATCAATTATCATTAATCATCAATTCTTACTTATTATTATTCATTATCAATTATTATTATTATCAATTATTATCAATTATTGTCAATTATTAACTATTTTTATTTTTATTATCAATTATTATTTATTATTATCAATTAACAAATATTATTAATTATCAATTACTAATGATCATTTATTATGATCAATTAACTATTTTTATTTATTATTAATTATTCTCAATTATTATTATCCATTACTAACGATCATTATTTATTATCATCAATTAACTATTTTTATTTATGATTCATTATTCTCAATTATTATTCATTATCAACTCCTAACCATTATTATTCTCAATTGTTAACTATTTTATTTATTATTAATCATTCTCCATTATTATTAATTATCCATTACTGACGACAATTATTTATTATGATCAATAATTATGTATTATGATCAATTATCATCCATTGTTATCAATTATCATCCATTCTGATCAATTCTTATCGATTCTTATTAATTATTAATAATTAATAATTTTCATTAATTATTATTAATTATCATTAATTATCATTAATTATCATTAATTATTATTAATTATTATTAATTATTAATTTTCATTAATTATTATTAATGATTCCCGACGATTCTTCCACCTTGGCGCCGATTTGGTTGCCGCACTGGCCGGCTTGCAAATGGACAATTTCCCTCATGGCTTTATATTCGCTTTCTTTCCTCCCTCGCTTAGTTTCCGCGGCTTCCGCTCCGCTCGACGCGCCGGAGAGACTGGCGGCGTCCCGGCAACGGGCGCCGCCTTTTATACCCGGCCCAACTCGGGCGCCGATTGGCTAACGGCCGCGGCGCGAGGGAGGCGATTGGTCGAACCGATCAACCCCCGACCCGCCTCCTTTGTTCACTGTCGGCGGCCGATTGGGCCGCCGCCTTGTCCGTCACGCCTCCTCGCCCGACGGGCGGTTCCCATTGGTCAACGCTCCTTTTCCCTCGGCGTGCCGACCGTTGCTGGGCCTAGCCGGCTCCTGATTGGAGCGTCCTTCCCGCACCTCGGCGTCGATTGGGCCGGCGCCTTGTCAGTCACGCCTCCTCGGCCGTTGGGCGGTTCCAATTGTCCCGCCCA
Organism: Podarcis muralis; assembly: GCF_964188315.1. NCBI lineage: Eukaryota > Metazoa > Chordata > Lepidosauria > Squamata > Lacertidae > Podarcis > Podarcis muralis. The sequence continues at coordinate 352,727 of NC_135674.1, forward strand.
CCGCGCGCCAATAGGCCTCAATGGAGCGCCCTTTCCCCGCCTCTGCTCATTGGTCGAAGCGCCTTTCCCTCAGAGCCGTCGGCGCCGCTCATTGGTCGACGCTCCTATTCCCTCCGCCTGCCGACCGTTGCTATAACTAGCCGGCTCCTGATTGGAGCGTCCTTCCCTCCCCTCGGCGCCGATTGGGCCGTCGTCTTGTCAGTCACGCCTCCTCGCCCGACGGGCGCTTCCCATTGGTCCGTTCCGCGGCGCTCATTGGTCGACGCTCCTTTTCCCTCAGCGAGCCGACCGTTGCTCGGCCGCTCCTTCCCTCAGCTCGACGCCTATTGGTCCGTCTCCCTGTCCATCGTCCGTCGGGCGGGTCCGGCCGCGGCGGCGCGCGGGAGGCGATTGGTCGCACGGAAGCCTGGCCCCGCCTCCTTTGCTAATGCTCGGCTGCTGATTGGAGCGCGCTTCGCTCACCTCGAGCGGCCATTGGCTGCTAGCCAGCCCTTAATTTATGCTTTCAACAGGCCACTAATTGATCTATTTTAATATTAATGGTTTATTTCATTGATTTCTGCTTGAAAACGGACCATTAATGGAGCTCAGGCTTCGCTTTGGGAGGAGAAAAGGGTAGGCCGCAGTCTGGTTGCTAGGCAGCCGTTGCTATGGCGACCTGTGACGTCAGAAAAGGCCTATTTTCCTCCTTTCTGCTTTAAAATCGCCACTAATTTAGCTCAGGCTTCCTTGATAAGGGGGGAAAGTCTAGGCCGCGCCTTGTTGCTAGGCAACCGACGCGTTGCCGTCATGACGCTCAGGCGTCGATTGGGCCGCCGCCTTGTCCGTCACGCCTCCACGGCCGACGGGAGGTTCCCATTGGTCCGTTCTGCGCCCGCCCACCTCAATAGGCCGTTTCCCCGCCTCCATTGAGCGAGCCGACCGTGATTGGAGCGTCCTTCCCTCAGCTCGACGCCTATTGGTCCGTCTCCTTATCCATCGTCCGTCGGGCGCTTCCCATTGGTCCCTTCCCAGCCCGCCCACCATCCCCATTCGACCAGACCGACGCCTTGCATTTCGGAGCGCCGCTCCCTCCCCATTGGCCCGCCGGAGCTTTAGTCCCGCCCCGCAGCGCCAACCAGCCAATGGCCGCTCGGAAGGGCCGGAAAGGAGGCCTCTGATTGGTTGCTTTGGGCGGGAACTGAACGGCGATAGCAACCAGTCTTTCCCTCAAAATGCGAAGCCTGAGCGTCGTGACGTCGTGACGCAGCAAGCACGTCCTTAGCAACGCGTCGGTTGCCTAGCAACCCGGCGCGCCAAACGACGCCTGCGTCCTTGGCAACGCGTCGGTTGCCTAGCAACAAGGCGCGGCCTAGACTTTTTCCCTTATAAATGAAGCCTGAGCTAAATTAGTGGCAAAAAGAAATGAAATAAAAGCCTAAAAAGGAGAAAATAGGCCTTTTCTGACGTCACGGGTCGCCCTAGCAACGGCTGCCTAGCAACCAGACTGCGGCCTACCCTTTTCCCCTCAAAAAGCGAAGCCTGAGCTCCATTAATGGTCCGTTTTCCAGCAGAAATAAAGGAAATAAGCCATTAAAATGAAAATAGAATCAATTAGTGGCCTGTTTAAAGCATAAATTAATCAGACTAATTAATTAATTAATAAAATAGGCCTCGGTTTCCCTAGCAAGCAGGCGCGGCCTACCCTTTTTCCCTCAAGAAGCGAAGCCTGAGCTCCATTAATGGTCCGTTTTCAAGCAGAAATCGATGAAATAAAGCGTTAAAATTGAAATAGATCAATTAGTGGCCTGTTTAAAGCATAAATTAATCAGATTAATTAATTAATAAAATAGGCCTCGGTTTCCCTAGCAACCAGGTGCGGCCTACGCTTTTCCCCTCAAGAAAGCCTGAGCTCCATTAATGGTCCGTTTTGAAGCGGAAATAAAGGAAATAAAGCGTTAAAAATGGAAATAAAGTCGATAAATTAGTGGCCTGTCAATCAATCAATCAATCAATCAAATAGGCCTCGGTTTCCCTAGCAACCAGGTGCGGCCTACGCTTTTCCCCTCACGAAGCGAAGCCTGAGCTCCATTAATGGTCCGTTTTCAAGCAGAAATAGATGAAATAAACCGTTAAAATTGAAATAGATCAATTAGTGGCCTGTTTAAAGCATAAATTAATCAAATAAATCAATTAATTAATAAAATAGGCCTCGGTTTCCCTAGCAACCAGGTGCGGCCTACGCTTTTCCCCTCACGAAGCGAAGCCTGAGCTCCATTAATGGTCCGTTTTCAAGCAGAAATAGATGAAATAAACTGTTAAAATTAAAATAGATCAATTAGTGGCCTGTTTAAAGCATAAATTAATCAAATAAATCAATTAATTAATAAAATAGGCCTCGGTTTCCCTAGCAACCAGGTGCGGCCTACGCTTTTTCCCTCAAGAAAGCCTGAGCTCCATTAATGGTCCGTTTTGAAGCGGAAATAAAGGAAATAAAGCGTTAAAAATGGAAATAAAGTCGAGAAATTAGTGGCCTGTCAATCAATCAATCAATCAATCAATCAAATAGGCCTCGGTTTCCCTAGCAACCAGGTGTGGCCTACGTTTTTTCCCTCAAGAAGCAAAGCCTGAGCTCCATTAATGGTCCGTTTCCCAGCAGAAATAAAGGAAATAAGCCATTAAAATTAAAATAGATCAATTAGTGGCCTGTTTAAAGCATAAATTAATCAGATATATTAATTAATTAATAAAATAGGCCTCGGTTTCCCTAGCAACCAGGCGCGGCCTATGCTTTTTCCCTCAAAAAGCGAAGCCTGAGCTCCATTAATGGTCCGTTTTCAAGCAGAAACAAATGAAAAATAGAAATAAAATGCATTGATTATTTGATGCCACTCATTTATCGACTTTATTTCCATTTTTAACGCTTTATTTCCGCTTTAAAACGGACCACTAATTGAGCTCAGGCTTCGCTTTGTGAGGAGAAAAGGGTAGGCCGCACTGGTTGCTACGGAAACCGAGGCCTTTTTGATTGATTGATTTATTTGATTGATTGACAGGCCACTCATTGATCTCTTTTATTTCCATTTTTAACACTTTATTTCCTTTATTTCCGCTTCAAAACGGACCATTAATTGAGCTCAGGCTTCGCTTTGGGAGGAGAAAACGGTAGGCCGCACTGGTTGCTACGGAAACCGAGGCCTTTTTTATTGATTGATTGATTGATTGATTGGCCACTAATTTATTGACTTTATTTCCATTTTTAACGCTTTATTTCCTTTATTTCCGCTTGAAAACGGACTATTAATTGAGCTCAGGCTTCGTTTTTGAGGGGGAAAGTCTAGGCCGCACCTGGTTGCCATGGAAACCGAGGCCTAATTTTGTTAATTAATTAATTAGATTGATTAATTTATGCTTAAAAACAGGCCACTAATTGATCTAGTTTATTTTTCATGGTTTCTTTCATTGATTTCTGCTTGAAAACGGACCATTAATTGAGCTCAGGCTTCGCTTTGGGAGGAGAAAAGGGTAGGCCGCACTGGTTGCTACGGAAACCGAGGCCTTTTTGATTTATTTATTTATTTGATTGATTGACAGGCCACTCATTGATCTCTTTTATTTCCATTTTTAACGCTTTATTTCCTTTATTTCCGCTTCAAAACGGACCATTAATTGAGCTCAGGCTTCGCTTTGTGAGGAGAAAAGGGTAGGCCGCACTGGTTGCTACGGAAACCGAGGCCTTTTTTATTGATTGAGTGATTGATTTGATTGACAGGCCACTCATTTATCGACTTTACTTCCATTTTTAACGCTTTATTTCCTTTATTTCCGCTTCAAAACGGACCATTAATTGAGCTCAGGCTTCGCTTTGGGAGGAGAAAAGGGTAGGCCGCACTGGTTGCTACGGAAACGGAGGCCTTTTTGATTGATTGATTGATTGATTGACAGCCCACTTATTTATCGACTTTATTTCCATTTTTAACACTTTATTTCCTTTATTTCCGCTTGAAAACGGACCATTAATTGAGCTCAGGCTTCGCTTTGTGAGGAGAAAAGGGTAGGCCGCACCGGAGATATTAGCAATATTAGCAATCGATATTCACTATCTCAGCTGGAGATATTAGCAATATTAGCAATCAATATTAGCAAGATCCGCTTCACTTATTAGCCAATATTAGCAATCAATATTAGCCAATATTAGCAATCAATATTAGCAAGTTCCGCTTCAGTTATTAGCCAATATTAGCAATCAATATTAGCAATATTAGCAGTCCATATTAGCAATCCATATTAGCAATAGCTGCTTGAGTTATTCGCCAATATTAGCCATCAAAATTAGCCAATATTAGCCATCAATATTCGCAATCTCGGCTGGAGATATTAGCAATATTAGCAGTCAATATTAGCAAGATCCGCTTGAGTTATTAGCCAATATTAGCAGTCAATATTAGCCAAAATTATCAATCAATATTAGCCAATATTAGCAATCAATATTAGCAAGTTCCGCTTCAGTTATTAGCCAATATTAGCAATCAATATTAGCAATATTAGCAGTCCATATTAGCAATCAATATTAGCAATAGCTGCTTGAGTTATTCACCAATATTAGCCATCAAAATTAGCCAATATTAGCCATCAATATTCGCAATCTCGGCTGGAGATATTAGCAATATTAGCAGTCAATATTAGCAAGATCCGCTTGAGTTATTAGCCAATATTAGCAGTCAATATTAGCCAAAATTATCAATCAATATTAGCAATATTAGCAGTCCATATTAGCAAGATTAGCAATCAATATTAGCAATATTAGCAGTCCGTATTAGCAAGATTATCAATCAATATTAGCAAGATTAGCAGTCCGTATTAGCAATATTAGCAATCAATATTAGCAATATTAGCAGTCCATATTAGCAATATTAGCAATCAATATTAGCAATATTAGCAGTCCGTATTAGCCAATATTAGCAATCAATATTAGCAATATCTGCTTGAGTTATTGGCCAATATTGGCAATCAATATTAGCCATCCATATTCGCAATCTCGGCTGGAGATATTAGCAATATTAGCCATCGATATTAGCCGATATCAGCAAGACCTGTTTCAGATATTAGCAAGATTAGCAATCGATATTAGCAATCAAGATTAGCAAGATTTGTTCTGTCTTGAATTTATATATTATTTGAATTGATATTTTATTATGATTTACTGAATTTTTAGATTATTATTATTATTGTTCTGCCTTGAATTTGTATATTATTTGATATCGATTTATCTACGATTTGAATTTATATATTATTTTAATAATATATAATAATATATTATTTTTCTGCATTATATTATTTTATTTGAATTTATATACTAATTAAGACACGGGACGAATATTAAGTGCCAAAAATGAAGCTTTATTCGCAGCGCCGAAAAGGAGCTCCGCCTCCTCATTCCACTTCTTCGTAAATGTGATTTTCCCGTCTGTGAAATGGGCGCAAGGGGAAGCATAGCTGTCAATCATTCTTTCCCTGTCAATCATGCCTTCCCTGTCAATCATTCCGGGATTCAGTGGGTGGGAGTAGATGACCCTGGCTCCGCCTCCCCTGTCAATCATTCGGGGGGGGTGGGACTAGAGGACACTGGCCCTGCCTTCCCTGTCAATCATTCCTTCCCTGTCAATCATTCCTTCCCTGTCAATCATTCCTTCCCTGTCAATCATTCAGTGTGTGGGACTAGATCACCCTGGCTCCGCCTTCCCTGTCAATCATCCAGCGGACCCTGGCCCCGCCTTCCCTGTCAATCATTCAGTGGGTGGGACTAGAGGACCCTGGCTCCGCCTTCCCTGTCAATCATTCCTTCCCTGTCAATCTTTCCGGGATTTAACCCGCCTTCCCTGTCAATCATTCAGCAGACCCTGGCTCCGCCTTCCCTGTCAATCATTCAGCAGACCCTGGCTCCACCTTCCCTGTCAATCATTCCTTCCCTGTCAATCATTCCGGGATTCGACCCGCCTTCCCTGTCAATCATTCAGTGGACCCTGGCTCCGCCTTCCCTGTCAATCATTCCTTCCCTGTCAATCTTTCCGGGATTTGACCCGCCTTCCCTATCAATCATTCAGTGGACCCTGGCTCCGCCTTCCCTGTCAATCATTCAGTGGGTGGGACTAGAGGACACTGGACCCGCCTTCCCTGTCAATCATTCCTTCCCTGTCAACCATTCCTTCCCTGTCAATCATTCAGGGGGTGGGACTAGAGGACCCTGGCTCCGCCTTCCCTGTCAATCATTCCTTCCCTGTCAATTATTCCTTCCCAGTCAATCATTCCTTCCCTGTCAATCTTTCTGGGATTTGACCCGCCTTCCCTGTCAATCATTCAGCGGACGCTGGCTCCGCCTTCCCTGTCAATCATTCCTTCCCTGTCAATCATTCCGGGATTCGACCCGCCTTCCCTGTCATTCATTCAGTGGACCCTGGCTCCGCCTTCCCTGTCAATCATTCAGTGGGTGGGACTAGAGGACACTGGACCCGCCTTCCCTGTCAATCATTCCTTCCCTGTCAACCATTCCTTCCCTGTCAATCATTCAGTGGGTGGGACTAGATGACCCTGACTCCGCCTTCCCTGTCAATCATCCAGTGGACCCTGGTCCCGCCTTCCCTGTCAATCATTCAGGGGGTGGGACTAGAGGACCCTGGCTCCGCCTTTCCTGTCAATCATGCCTTCCCTGTCAATCATTCCGGAATTCCACCCGCCTTCCCTGTCAATCATTCAGCGGGGCCTAGCTCCGCCTTTCCTGTCAATCATTCAGTGGGTGGGACTAGACGACCCTGTCAATCACTCACCCGGAAATCGGCGTCTCGGCCAATGTGGAAGCTTCGCCTCTGGGAAAGGAAGGAAGGAAGGAAGGAAGGAGAGAGAGAGAGAGAGAGAGAAGGAAGTAGAGAGAGAGGGAAGGAAGGAAGGAATGAATTAAGGAAGGAAGGAAGGAAAGAGAGAGAGAGAGAACGAACGAAGGAAGGAGAGAGAGGGAAGGAAGGAGAGAGAGAGGGAAGGAAGGAAGGAATGAATTAAGGAAGGAAGGAAGGAAAGAGAGAGAGAGAGAACGAACGAAGGAAGGAGAGAGAGGGAAGGAAGGAGAGAGAGAGGGAAGGAAGGAAGGAGAGAGAGAGGGAAGGAAGGAGAGAGAGAGGGAAGGAAGGAAGGAATGAATTAAGGAAGGAAGGAAAGAGAGAGAGAGAGAACGAACGAACGAACGAAGGAAGGAGAGAGAGGGAAGGAAGGAGAGAGAGAGGGAAGGAAGGAGAGAGAAAGGAGGGAAGGAGAGAGAGAAG
>NC_135674.1:365018-390018 GCF_964188315.1 Podarcis muralis
AATATTAATATTAATATTAATATTAATATAGATAAAATAGATTTCCGTGTATCTATAGGAATATAAATGTATATAAAAATAAAATAAATATAAATATAAAGATATAAATATAAATAATATAAATATAGATAATATAAATATAGATATGTTTGTGTATAATAAAAGAGAATGGGAAATATAAATAATATAAATATAAATATAAATATAAATATAAATATAAATATAAATATAAATATAAATATAAATATAAATATAATACCCACCTGGAAAAACCCGGCGCCGGATTGACGGTGATGTATTCGCTTTCCGGAAGGTTCCTAAAAAAACGATAAAAGGTTCCCTGGGAATTGATTGACAGGGACCCGGCTTGATTGACAGGTCTGGTCTCGCCCCCTCCCCGCCCCCTTTGACTGACTCGCTCTCGGTTGCCTTGGCGACGGCGGCCAGGGACCCAGGCGTCCGGGGAAGGGGCGGGAGGAGGGGCGGGACTTACCTGTTATTCTGTTATTATTCGTATTATTAGTGTTATTAGTCTTGTTATTGCGTCGTTATTCGTATTATTACTATTATTAGTCTTGTTATTGCGTCGTTATTCGTATTATTAGTGTTATTAGTCTTGTTATTGCGTCGTTATTCGTATTATTAGTGTTATTAGTCTTGTTATTGCGTTGTTATTCGTATTATTAGTGTTATTAGTCTTGTTATTGCATTGTTATTCGTATTATTAGTATTATTAGTCTTGTTGTTGCGTTGTTATTCGTATTATTAGTGTTATTAGTCTTGTTATTGCGTTGTTATTCGTATTATTAGTGTTATTAGTCTTGTTATTGCGTCGTTATTCGTATTATTAGTATTATTAGTCTTGTTATTGCGTCGTTATTCGTATTATTAGTGTTATTAGTCTTGTTATTGCGTCGTTATTCGTATTATTAGTGTTATTAGTCTTGTTATTGCGTCGTTATTCGTATTATTAGTGTTATTAGTCTTGTTATTGCGTCGTTATTCGTATTATTAGTGTTATTAGTCTTGTTATTGCGTCGTTATTCGTATTATTAGTGTTATTAGTCTTGTTATTGCGTTGTTATTCGTATTATTAGTGTTATTAGTCTTGTTATTGCGTTGTTATTCGTATTATTAGTGTTATTAGTCTTGTTATTATGTCGTTATTCGTATTATTACTATTATTAGTCTTGTTATTGCGTTGTTATTCGTATTATTAGTATTATTAGTCTTGTTATTGCGTTGTTATTCGTATTATTCGTATTATTAGTCTTGTTATTGCGTTGTTATTCGTATTATTAGTATTATTAGTCTTGTTATTGCGTTGTTATTCGTATTATTAGTATTATTAGTCTTGTTATTGTGTCGTTATTCGTATTATTAGTATTATTAGTCTTGTTATTGCATTGTTATTCGTATTATTAGTGTTATTAGTCTTGTTATTGCGTTGTTATTCGTATAGATATTCTAGATCGATTTCATATATATTTCTATATTAGATAGATAGATAGATAGATAGATATAGATTGATATAGATATATATCTGTATATATAGATATATAGATATCTCTCTCTCTCTATATATAGATATTCTTATTATTATTATTCTTATTATTAATAATAATAATAATAAATATAATATATATATTTATAATAATACATTATTATTATTATTATTATTATTATTAAATATAATATATATATATATATATATATATATATATTTATAATAATACATTTATTATTATTATTATTATTATTATTATTATTATTATTATTATTATTATTATCTGCTCTGGTAATTATATCTCCAGATATAATAATTAATAATAATAATAATAATAATAATACCTGCTCTTGTAATTATATCTCCAGATATAAGAGCAGATATAATAATAATAATAATAATAATAATAATAATAATAATAATAATAATAATAATAATATCTGCTCTTGTAGTTATATCTCCAGATATAAGAGCAGATATAATAATAATAATAATAATAATAATAATAATAATAATAATAATAATAATAATAATAATAATAAATGTATTATAAATATTATAGATATAGATATAGATATAGATATAGATATAGATATAGATATAGATATAGATATAGATATATTCTATTATATATTATATAATAATATATTATATATTATATATTACTAATATATAATATATAATATATAATATATAATATATAATATATAATATATAATATATAATATATAATATATAATATATAATATATAATATTATACATAAATCGCCCGCCGGATCCCGGTTTGATTGACCCGCCCCTCCCTTTGACTGACTTGCTCTCCGTTTCCGCGGCGACGGCGGCTTCGTAGGCGCCCATCTTCTGGTAGCTCGGCGCCTGGCGGCTCCTGGGAAACGTAGGACGGGGTGAGCGGAGGGACCCAGGCGTCCGGGGAGGAGGAGGAGGAGGGGGCGGGGCTTACCTGGGACCCGGGTGCAACTCGCTGGCGCTCAGGTAGGCCCCGCCTTCCGGGGTGCGGCTGGAAAAGAAAGGGGCGCTACGGTTCCCAGGGGTTTGATTGACAGGCACCCGGGGTGGTGGGGTTGATTGACAGGGGTGGGGCGACCCGGGTTCGGTCCCAGAATGATTGAGAGGTTATCGATTGGAATGACAGCATGATGGGCAGGGATGGGGCGACCCGGGTTGAATCCCAGAATGATTGACAGGTTATCGATTGGAAGGACAGAATGATGGACAGGTTATCGATTGGAATGACAGAATGATTGGCAGGGATGGGGCGACCCGGGTTGAATCCCAGAATGATTGACAGGTTATCGATTGGAATGACAGCATGATTGGCAGGGATGGGGCGACCCGGGTTGAATCCCAGAATGATTGACAGGTTATCAATTTGAAGGACAGAATGATGGACAGGTTATCGATTGGAATGACAGAATGATTGGCAGGGATGGGGCGACCCGGGTTGAATCCCAGAATGATTGACAGGTTATCAATTTGAAGGACAGAATGATGGACAGGTTATCGATTGGAATGACAGAATGATTGGCAGGGATGGGGCGACCCGGGTTGAATCCCAGAATGATTGACAGGTTATCGATTGGAATGACAGCATGATTGGCAGGGATGGGGCGACCCGGGTTCAACCCCAGAATGATTGACAGGTTATCGATTGGAATGACAGCATGATTGGCAGGGATGGGGCGACCCGGGTTCAATCCCAGAATGATTGACAGGTTATCCATTTGAAGGACAGAATGATGGACAGGTTATCAATTTGGATGACAGCATGATTGACAGGGATGGGGCAACCCGGGTTCAATCCCAGAATGATTGACAGGTTATCAATTTGAAGGACAGAATGATGGACAGCATGATTGACAGGGATGGGGCAACCCGGGTTGAATCCCAGAATGATTGACAGGTTATCAATTGGAATGACAGAATGATTGACAGGGATGGGGCAACCCGGGTTCAATCCCAGAATGATTGACAAGTTATCAATTTGATTGACAGGGATGGTCTCACCCACTGATCCCAGAATGATTGACAGAATGATTGACAGAATGGCTATCGATTCAAGTGACAGAATGATTGACAGGACACAGGTTCGAATCCCAGAATGATTGACAGGTCCAGGCCAACCAGGGTGATCTGGTCCTGGGTCCAAGAATGATTGACAGGTTATCCATTTGAATGACAGCATGATTGACAGGGATGGTCCCACCCACTGATCCCAGAATGATTGACAGAATGATTGACAGGGAAGGGCCAACCATGGGTATCGATTCAAGTGACAGAATGATTGACAGGACACGGGTTCGAATCCCGGAATGATTGACAGGTCCGGGCCAAGCAGGGTGATCTGGTCCCGGGTTCGAGAATGATTGACAGGCTATCGGTTTGAATGGCAGCATGATTGACAGGTACTCACGGACTGGCGGCCATCAGCCTCTCGTACCCGGCCGCCGGTTTCGTCGCCAGGTAGACGCGCTCCGGGCGGGGCGGGCTGCGAGAATAATAATAATAATAATAATAATAATAATAATAATAATAATAATAAATGAAAATTTAATAATAATAATAATAATAATAATAATAATAATAATAATAATTTAATAATAAATAAATAAAAATTTAATAATAATAATAATAATTATAAATAAATAAAAATATAATAATAATAATAATAATAATAATAATAATAATAACAATAATAATAATAATAATAATAATAATAATAATAATAATAATAATATAAACTCACGGCAGAGGAGGGAGGGGCCTATTGGCCAGGCCGGCATTGGTGTCCTTCCCTGACTTCCTGTAAGGGAGATGCGGGGTTAAATAATAATAATAATAATAATAATAATAATAATAATAATAATTATTATTATTATTATTATTATTATTATTATTATTATTATTATTATTATTAAAACTTGTAATCTACCTTCTATAATATATATTTATATAAAGCTATGATATGTCTATTATATTATATTACATATTACATATTACATATTACATATTACATATTACATATTACATATTACATTACATTACATTACATTACATTACATTACTATACTATACTATACTATACTATATTATATTATATTATATTATTACATATTATTACATATTATTACATATTATTACATATTATATTATCACATATTATATTGTATTATTACCTATTATATTATTACCTATTATTACATATTATATTATTACATATTATTTTATTACATATTATTACATATTATATTATTACATATTATATTATATTACCATATATTATATTATATTATTACATATTATATTATATTATTACTTATTATATCATCACATATTATATTATATTATATTATATTATATTATATTATATTATATTATATTATATTATATTATATTATATTATTACATATTATATTATTACATATTATATTATATTATATTATATTATATTATATTATATTATATTATATTATATTATATTATATTATATTATATTATCACATTATATTATATTATATTATATTATATTATAGTATAGTATATTATATTATATTATATTATATTATATTATATTATATTATATTATAGTATAGTATAGTATATCACATATTATATTACATTACATTAAATTACATTACATTATTATATTATATTATATTATTACATATTATTACATATTATCACATATTATATTGTATTATTACCTATTATATTATTACATATTATTACATATTATATTATTACATATTATATTATATTATCACATATTATATTATATTATTACATATTATATTATTACATATTATATTATTACATATTACATTACATTACATTATATTATATTATATTATATTATATTATATTATATTATATTATATTATATTATATTATATTATATTATATTATATTATATTATATTATTACATATTATTACATATTATTACATATTATATTATCACATATTATATTGTATTATTACCTATTATATTATTACATATTATTACATATTATATTATTACATATTATATTATATTATCACATATTATATTATATTATTACATATTATATTATATTATTACATATTATATTATTACATATTATATTATTACATATTACATTATATTATATTATATTATATTATATTATATTATATTATATTATCACATTATATAATATAATATTATATAATATAATATTATATTATATTATATTATATTATAGTATATCACATATTACATTACATTACATTACATTACATTACATTACATTACATTACATTATATAATATATATTATATATTATATATTACATATTAGATTATTACATATTATATTAGATTAGATTATTACATATTATATTATAGATTAGATTATTACATATTATATTATAGATTAGATTATTACATATTACATCATATCATATCATATCATATCATATCATATCATATTATTTCGGCGCCATCTACTCACCGCTGGCGCTCCACCAGGCGCAGCAGGCAGACGGCCACCACCAACAAGACCGAGGTCGAGAAGAAGCCTAGAAAGGCCAGGACCGCCACCATGGCCACCAGCGTCCCCTTGGCCAGCGGCTCGGGGCAGGCGCACTCCTCCGGCGGCGCCACTGCGGGAAAAACGGCGCCACGCTATGTTTCCCGCGCTACGTTTCCCGTGGGGCGGGAGACTCGAACCCGCAACCTTCCCCAGGATCCCCATCCCATTCTGCGCTACGGTTCCCATGCTAAAATACCTGCGCTATAGTTCCCGCGCTAAGGTTCCCGCGCTGAAACGCCACAAAATCCCCGCGCTAAGGTTCCCGCGCTAAGGTTCCCGCGCTAAGGTTCCCGCGCTAAGGTTCCCATGCTTAAAATCCTCTGCTAAAATTCCCTCTCTGGTATTCCCGCGCTACGTTCCCCGCGCTAGGATTCCCGCGCTAAGGTTCCCGTGGGGCGGGAAACTCGCACCCACAACCTCCCCCAGGATCCGCATCCCATTCTGCGCTAAGGTTCCCATGCTAGAATTCCCGCGCTAAGATTCCCATGTTAAAATCCCTGCGCTATAGTTCCCGGGCTAAGGTTCCCGCGCTAAGACGCCCACAAAATCCCCGCGCTAAGGTTCCCGCGCTAAGGTTCCCGTGGGGCGGGAAACTCGCACCCACAACCTTCCCCAGGATCCGCATCCCATTCTGCGCTAAGGTTCCCATGCTAAGATTCCCATGCTAAAACCCTGCGCTATAGTTCCCGCGCTAAGGTTCCCGCGCTAAAAGGCCCACAAAATTCCCGCGCTAAGGTTCCCGCACTAAAATTCCCACTCTAAAATTCCCGCGCTAAGGTTCCCGCGCTAAGGTTCCCGCGCTAAAATTCCCTCTGAAATCCCCCTGCTAAAATTCCCATGCTAAGGTTCCCGCGCTACGGTTCCCATGCTCAAATTCCTCTGCTAAAATTCCCTCTCTGGTATTCCCGCGCTACGTTCCCCGCGCTAGAATTCCCGCGCTAAGGTTCCCGCAACCACCCCCAGGATCCCCATCCCATTCTGCGCTAAGGTTCCCATGCTAGAATTCCCGCGCTAAGGTTCCCTTGTTAAAATCCCCGCGCTATAATTCCCGCGCTAAGGTTCCCGTGGGGCGGGAGACTCGCACCCACAACCTCCCCCAGGATCCCCATCCCATTCTGCGCTAAGGTTCCCATGCTAGAATTCCCGCGCTAAGATTCCCATGTTAAAATCCCTGCGCTATAGTTCCCGCGCTAAGGTTCCCGCGCTAAAACGCCCACAAAATCCCCGCGCTAAGGTTCCCGCGCTACAGTTCCCATGCTTAAATTCCTCTGCTAAAATTCCCTCTCTGGTATTCCCGCGCTACGTTCCCCGCGCTAGAATTCCCGCGCTAAGGTTCCCGTGGGGCGGGAAACTCGCACCCACAACCTCCCCCAGGATCCCCATCCCATTCTGCGCTAAGGTTCCCATGCTAAGATTCCCATGCTCAAATTCCGGCGCTATACTTCCCGCGCTAAGGTTCCCGCGCTAAGATTCCCTCTGAAATTCCCGTGCTACAATTCCCACGCTAAGGTTCCCACGCTAGGGTTCCCGTGCTAAGGTTCTCGCAGGGCGGGAGACTTGAACCCGCAACCTGCCCCAGGATTGCCCATTGCAGGGAGAAGCCTGTGTGCGCTAAGGTTCCCGCGCCTAGCTTCCCACACGAAAATTCCCGCGCTAAGGTTCCCGCACCGATTTCCAGCCTAAATTGGGTTCAAGATGGAGACTCGAACCCGCAACTCTAACCAAGTTCGCCCATTGCAGGAAGAAGCCTATGTGCGCTACGGTTCCCGCGCTACAGTTCCCACGCTAAGGTTCCCAAGCGGACAGAGACTCGAACCCGCACCCTTCCCCATGATTGCCCACTGTGGCGACCCGCTGGCGCCGCGCTAAGGTTCCCGCGCTACGGTTCCCCCCCGAATTTCGACACCGCCCCGCCTTTCGCACCCGGCGCCGGCGCCTTACTTTGCAGAGCGACCCCCCGGTGCTGGATGGGAATCCTGGCGTCGTCGACGTACTGCGGGCGACAGAGATGGGAGTTATAGCGCGTTTCGCACCCGGATTTCGCACCCGGGACCCAAAAGGGCAGGCGAGAGAGATGGGAATGATAGCGTGCCGGCGCCGCCTTTCGCACCCGGGACCGGGCGTGAAATGGGAATTATAGCGGGTTTCGCACCCCGGGACCCGTAAGGGCAGAGGAGAGAGATGGGAATTGTAGCGCGTTTCGCACCCGGTTTCGCACCCGGCGCCGGGAAGGAAAGGGAGACTCACCCTAGCGTGCGGCGCGGGTTCGAGGAAGGCCGCCTGCCGCTTGTGCCGCATTCCGCGGGGCGGGAAGTCCATCAGCGCCTGGAAACGGAAAGCAAGGAAGGAAGTGAGTTTCTGAAGGCGCCTGGTCCCTGCGAGAATGTTAGTGCGGGAACCTTAGCGCAGGAACCGTAGCGCGGGAACCTTAGCGCGGGAACCTTAGCGCGGGAATTTTAGTGTGGGAATCATAGCGTGGGAACCTGAGTGTGGGAACCTTAGCGCGGGAACCTTAGCGCGGGAATTTCAGTGTGGGAATTTTAGCATGGGAACCTTAGCGCGGGAACCTTAGCGTGGGAAGCTTAGCGTGGGAATCATAGTGTGGGAATTTTAGCGCAGGAACCTTAGCATGGGAACCTTAGTGCGGGAACCTTAGTGCGGGAACCTTAGCGTGGGAACCTCAGCACGGGAACCTTAGCGTGGGAAGCTTAGCGTGGGAATCATAGTGTGGGAATTTTAGCGCAGGAACCTTAGCATGGGAAGCTTAGTGCGGGAACCTTAGCGCGGGAACCTTAGCGCGGGAACCTCAGCACGGGAACCTTAGCGTGGGAAGCTTAGCGTGGGAATCATAGTGTGGGAATTTTAGCGCAGGAACCTTAGCATGGGAACCTTAGTGCGGGAACCTTAGTGCGGGAACCTTAGCGTGGGAACCTTAGTGCGGGAACCTTAGCGCGGGAACTATAGCATGGGAACCTTAGCGCGGGAATTTCAGTGTGGGAATTTTAGTATGGGAACCTTAGTGCGGGAACCTTAGTGCGGGAACCTTAGTGCGGGAACCTTAGTGTGGGAACCTTAGCGCGGGAACCTTAGCGCGGGAACCTTAGCGCGGGAACCTTAGCGTGGGAACCTTAGCGCGGGAACCTTAGCACGGGAACCTTAGCGCGGGAACCTTAGCGTGGGAACCTTAGCGTGGGAACCTTAGCGCGGGAAACTTAGCGCGGGAACCTTAGCGTGGGGATTTCCTGTCTATTCCCCGCAAGCAGAAAGGAAGTAGCTCAGGGAGTTTCCTGTCTATTTCCAGGGAGTTTCCTGTTTATTTCCTGTCTGTTTCCAAGGAGTTTCCTGTCTATTTCCTGTCTATTTCCAGGGAGTTGCTACCCTTCCTGTTTATACCCCGCAAGGAGAAAGCCAGCAGCTCAGGGAGTTTCCTGTCTATTTCCAGGGAGTTTCCTGTCTATTTCCAGCAAGTTTCCTGTCTGTTTCCAGGAAGTTTCATGCCTATTTCCTGTCTATTTCCAGGGAATTTCCTGTCTATTCCCTGCAAGCAGGGAATTTTCTATTTCCACGGAGTTTCCTGTCTATTTCCAAGGAGTTTCCTGTCTATTTCCTGTCTATTTCCAGGGAGTTGCTACCCTTCTGCTTGCGGGAAATAGACAGGAAACTGCCTGGAAATAGGCAGGAAATAGGCAGGAAACTTCCTGGAAATAGACAGGAAACTCCCTGGAAATAGACAGGAAATAAAAAGGAAACTCCTGGAGTTAGACAGGAAATAAACAGGAAACTCCCTGGAAATAGACAGGAAACTTCCTGGGAATAGACTAGAAACTGCCAGGAAATAGACAGGAAACTCCCTGGAAATAGACAGGAAATAAACAGGAAGCTCCCTGGAAATAGACAGGAAATAGACTGGAAACTGCCTGGAAATAGACAGGAAACTGCCTGGAAAGAGACAGGAAATTAACAGGAAACTCCCTGGAAATAGACAGGAAACTCCCTGGAAATAGACAGGAAACAGGAAACTTCCTGAAAATAGACAGGGAACTGACAGGAAATAGACAGGAAACTGACAGGAAATAGACAGGAAAAGACAGGAAACTCCCGGGAAATAGACAGGAAATAGGCAGGAAACTCCTTGGAAACAGACAGGAAATAGAGACAAAACTCCCTGCAAATAGACAGGAAACTCCCTGAGCTGCTGGCTTTCTGCTTGCGGGGAATAGACAGGAAACTTCCTGGAAATAGACAGGAAACTCCCTGGAAATGGACAGGAAACTCCCTGGAAAAAGACAGGAAAAAGACAGGAAACTCCCCGGAAATAGACAGGAAAAAGACAGGAAACTCTCCGGAAATAGGCAGGAAACTCCCTGGAAACAGACAGGAAATAGGCAGGAAACTCCTTGGAAACAGACAGGAAATAGAGACAAAACTCCCTGCAAATAGACAGGAAACTCCCTGGAAATAGACAGGAAACTCCCTGGAAATGGACAGGAAACTCCCTGGAAAAAGACAGGAAAAAGACAGGAAACTCCCCGGAAATAGACAGGAAAAAGACAGGAAACTCTCCGGAAATAGGCAAGAAACTCCCTGGAAACAGACAGGAAATAGACAGAAAATTCCCTGCTTGCAGGGAATAGACAGGAAATTCCCTGGAAACAGACAGGAAACTTGCTGGAAATAGGAAACTCCCTGGAAATAGACAGGAAACTCCCTGAGCTGCTGGCTTTCTCCTAGCGGGGTAAAAACAGGAAGCTCCCTGGAAATAGACAGGAAACTCCCTGGAAATAGACAGGAAACTCCCTGAGCTGCTGGCTTTCTGCTTGCGGGGAATAGAAAGGAAATTCCCTGGAAATAGGCAGGAAACTTCCTGGAAATAGACAGAAAACTGCCTGGAAATAGACAGGAAACTCCCTGGAAATAGACAGGAATGAGACAGGAAACTCCCTGGAATGAGACAGGAAACTCCCTAGAAATAGACAGGAAACAGACAGGAAACTCCCTGGAAATGGACAGGAAACTCCCTGGAAACAGACAGGAAATAGACAGGAAACTCCCTGAAAATAGACAGGAAATAGACAGGAAACTCCCTGGAAATAGACAGGAAATTGGCAGGCAACTCCCCGGAAATAGACAGGAAACTCCCTGGAAATAGACAGGAAACTCCCCGTAAATAGACAGGAAACTCCCAGGAAATAGACAGGAAACTCCCTGGAAACAGACAGGAAACTCCCCGGAAATAAACAGGAAACTGGCAGGAAACTCCCTAGAAATAGACAGGAAACTTCCTGAAAATAAACAGGAAATAGACAGGAAACTCCCTGGAAAGAGACAGGAAATAGGCAGGAAACTCCCAGGAAACAGACAGGAAACTCCCTGGAAACAGGCAGGAAACAGACAGGAAACTCCCTAGAAATAGACAGGAAACGTCCTGAAAATAAAAAGGAAACAGACAGGAAACTCCCCAGAAATAGACAGGAAACAGACAGGAAACTCCCTAGAAATAGACAGGAAACTTCCTGAAAATAAAAAGGAAACAGACAGGAAACTCCCTGGAAATGGACAGGAAACTCCCTGGAAACAGACAGGAAATAGACAGGAAACTCCCTGAAAATAGACAGGAAATAGACAGGAAACTCCCTGGAAATAGACAGGAAATTGGCAGGCAACTCCCCGGAAATAGACAGGAAACTCCCTGGAAATAGAGAAGAAAGAGGCAGGAAACCTCCTGGAAAACGGACAGGGAACTTCCTGGAAACTTCCCAACCCACCTCCTCCCCGCGCCAGCTCTCTTCTGGGTCCTCTCCTCCGGCGCCCGGGTCCATCTCGTCCGCTTCCTCCGAGGCCGAGAAGGGGTCCAGGTCCGGGGGCGGCGGGGGCCGGGCTGCGGAAAAAGCCGGAAGTTTGAGTGGCGGGTCCCGGGTTCGAATCTTCCCCACATTCCCCCCAATAGTGAATTTGGAGATTTACCGGGCGCAGCCAATAGGAAGAGGAGAGGAAGCAGCCGCAGCAGCATGGCTGGGAATCCTCTTCCTGGAGGGGCGGAAAATTCCGTGAGGTCACAAGGGCCGGGCGGTGATGTCACAAGGGGCGTGAGGTCACCAGGGGAATCCCGTGATGTCACAGGCAGGGGGCGGGTCTGGTCCGGAGCCTGCCAGGTTCTTTTCTAATAGCTTGTAATCTATTTATTGGGATATTATTATTATTATTAATTACTTGCAAGGTTCCTATCTGGATTCCCGCATTATTACCTGCATATCTTTATTATTATTATAATTATTATAATTATTATTACAATTTGTAATCTACCTATCTGCGTATCTATATTATTATTACTACTACTACTACTACTACTACTTAATCTACCTATAATATCTATATTATTATTATTATTATTATTATTATTATTATTATTATTATTACAATTACAATTTGTAATCTACCTATCTGCGTATCTATATTATTATTATTACTACTACTACTACTACTTGTAATCTACCTATATTATTATTATTATTATTATTATTATTATTATTATTATTATTATTATTACAATTACAATTTGTAATCTACCTATCTGCATATCTATATTATTATTATTACTACTACTATTACTACTTGTAATCTACCTATCTGCGTCTCTATATCTATATTATTATTATTATTATTATTATTATTACAATTACAATTTATAATCTACCTATCTGCGTATCTATATTATTACTACTACTACTACTACTATTACTACTTGTAATCTACCTATAATATCTATATTATTATTATTATTATTATTATTATTATTATTATTATTATTATTATTACAATTTGTAATCTACCTATCTGCATATCTATATTATTATTATTATTATTACTGCTACTACTTACTACTACTTGTAGTGTACCTATCTGGATATCAGCACTATTATCTGCATATTATTATTATTACTACAACTTGTAATTTACCGATCTGCATATCTATATTATTATTATTATTACTACTACTACTATTACAACTTGTAATCTACCTATCTGCAAATTATTACTATTACCTATCTGCATATATTATTATTATTATTATTATTATTATTATTATTACAACTTGCAATCTACCTATCTGCATTATTATTATTATTATTAATAATAATAATATCACAACTTGTAATCTACCTATCTGCATATTATTATCTACCTATATGCATATTATTATTATTACAACTTGTAATCTACTTATCTGCATGTCTATATCTATATTATTATTATTATTATTATTGCTACTACAACTTGTAATCTATCTGCATATCTATATCTTGTTATATTATTATTATTATTATTATTATTATTACAACTTGTAATCTACTTATCTGCATGTCTATATCTATATTATTATTATTATTATTATTGCTACTACAACTTGTAATCTATCTGCATATCTATATCTTGTTATATTATTATTATTATTATTATTATTATTATTATTATTATTATTATTATTATTATTATTACCAGTAATCTACCTATCTGCACATTATTATTATTATTATTATTATTATTATTATTATTATTATTAAGTTGTAGTAGCAATAATAATAAGTTCCCAGCCTTGAGGAAAAGGCGCTTTGCTTGTCAACCAATCTTTTTATGGCGTGGGAATTCTAGCGTCCCCAACAGGACGGCACCCAGTGGATCTCTCGCACCCAGTGGATCTCTCGCACCCGGCGCTTCAGTTCCCAGCCTTGGAGGAAAAAACCGGGCGCTTGGCTTGTGAGTAAATGGCTTTATTGTGTGGGAACCGTAGCGCCCCCAAACAGACGGCGCCCAGTGGATCTCTTGCACCCAGTGGATCTCTCCCACCTGGCGCTGCGCCTCTCGCACCCGGCGCTCCAGTTCCCGGGGGGGAAACCAGGCGCTTGACTTGCAAAGAAACAGCCTTATTGTTTGGGATCCATAGTGCCCTAGGAATGGATGGCAGCCAGTGGATCTCTCGCACCCGGTGCGCTTTAGTTCCCAACCTTGGAGAAGAAACCAGGCGCTTTCCTTGCGAACAAATAGCTTTATTTCCTGGGAACCGTAGCGTCCCAAACGGACGGCGCCCAGCGGGTCATTCACACTCGGCGGATCTCTTGCACCCAGTGGATCCCTCGCACCCAGCACTATAGTTCCCGACCTTGGATAGAAAACCAAGGCGCTTGACCTGCAAACAAGCAACTTTATTTTGTGGGAACCATAGCGTCCCCAAACAAACCGCACCCAGTGGATCTCTTGCGCCCGGCGCTTCAGTTCCCAGCCTTGAGGGGGAAACCAGGCGCTTGGCTTGCGAACAAATAACTTTTGGGAACTGTAGTGTCCCCAAATGGATGGCACCCAGCGGATCTCTCGCACCCAGCGGATCTCTCCCACCCGGCGCTTCAGTTCCCAACCTTGGAGAAGAAACCAGGCGCTTTCCTTGCGAACAAATAGCTTTATTTCCTGGGAACCGTAGCGTCCCAAACGGACGGCGCCCAGCGGATCATTCGCACTCGGCGGATCCCTCGCACCCAGTGGATCCCTCGCACCCAGCACTATAGTTCCCGACCTTGGATAGAAAACCAAGGCGCTTGACCTGCAAACAAGCAACTTTATTTTGTGGGAACCATAGCGTCCCCAAACAAACCGCACCCAGTGGATCTCTTGCGCCCGGCGCTTCAGTTCCCAGCCTTGAGGGGAAAACCAGGCGCTTGGCTTGCGAACAAATAACTTTTGGGAACTGTAGTGTCCCCAAATGGATGGCACCCAGTGGATCTCTCCCACCCAGCGGATCTCTCCCACCCGGCGCTTCAGTTCCCAACCTTGGAGGGGAAAACCAGGCGCTTTGCTTGCGAAGAAATGGCTTTATTTCATGGGAACTGTAGCGCCCCCAAACGGACGGCGCCCAGTGGCTCTCTCGCACCCAGTGGCTCTCTCGCACCCAGTGGATCTCCTCCAGCCAGTG
Organism: Podarcis muralis; assembly: GCF_964188315.1. NCBI lineage: Eukaryota > Metazoa > Chordata > Lepidosauria > Squamata > Lacertidae > Podarcis > Podarcis muralis. Next base: position 380,057 of record NC_135674.1, read on the forward strand.
GATCTCTCGCACCCGGTCGGAGGGGGAGTCGTAGCGCGGCGGCGCCTGGAAATGGGAGTTCTAGTTTCCCTTTTCAGTCCTGTCCTCCTTTCCCTCTCAGCCCCCCAACCACTTTCCCTTTCAGACTCATTTCCTCATTTTGTTTCCCTCCCTTTCCCTTTCCGCCCCCCTCACCCCTTTCCCTTTCAATACCCCACTTTCCCCTTCTTCCCTTTCCCTTTCACCCCCTCCTTTCCCTTTCAGCCCCCTAACCTCTTCGCCCCACCCCCTCTCTGCCCCCCAACCCCTTTCCCTTCCTTTCCCTTTCCATCCCCACTTTCCCTTTCACCCCCTCCTCCCCCTTCCAGCCCCCCCCAACCACTTTCCCTTTCTTCCCTTTCCCTCCCCCCTTTCCCTTTCAGCCCCCTAACCTCTTCGCCCCCCCTCCTACTTTCCCTTTCACCCCTTCCCTTTCTTTCCTTTCCCTTTCAGCCCCCTAACCTCTTCGCCCCTCCCCCTCCCGGCCCCCTAACCCCTTTCCCTTTCTTCTCTTCCCCCACTTTCCCTCTTCGCCCCCCTCCTACTTTCCCTTTCACCCCTTCCAGCCCCCCAACCCCTTTCCCTTTCTTTCCTTTCCCTTTGACCCCCTCCTTTTCCCCACTTTCCCTTTCACCCCACACCCCTTTCATCCCTTCCTACTTTCCCTTTCACCCCCCTAACCTCTTTGCCCCCTCAACCCCTTTCCCTTTCTTTCTTTCCTTTCCTTTCCCTCCCCACTTTCCCTTTCTCCCCTCCTTTCCCTTTCAGCCCCCTAGCCACTTTCCCTCTCCTTCCTTTTCCTCTCAGCCCCCTAACCTCTTTGGCCCCTCCTCCTTTCCCTTTCACCCCCCCAATTTCCCTTTCACCCCATACCCCTCTCTGCCCCCCAACCCCTCTCCCTTTCATCTCCCTCCTCCTTTCCCTTTCAGCCCCCTAACCTCTTCGCCTCCCCACTTTCCCTTTCACCCCTTCCAGCCCCCTAACCACTTTCCCTTTCTTCTCTTTCCCCCTTTCCCTTCCAGCCCCCTAACCCCTTTCCCTTCCTTTCCCTTTCACTCCCCCACTTTCCCTTTCACCCCATAGCCCTCTCAGCCCCCTAACCACTTTCCCTTACTTTCTTTCCTTTCACTTTCCCTTTCTTCTCTTCCCCCCAACCCCTCTCCCTTTCATCCCCTTCCTCCTGTCCCTTCCAGCCCCCTAACCCCTTTCCCTTTCCTTCCTTTCCCTTCCCACTTTCCCTTTCACCCCTCCTTTCCCTTTCCGCCCCCTAACCACTTCGCCCCTTTCCCTTTCATCCCCTCCCTCTTTTCCCTTTCACCCCCCAACCCCTTTCCCTTTCTTTCCTTTCCACCCCCCACTTTCCCTTTCAGCCCCCTAACCTCTTCGCCCCTCCCCCTCTCAGCCCCCCAACCCCTTTCCCTTTCTTTGCCCCCTCCTCCTTTCCCTTTCACCCCTTTCAGCCCCCCAACCCCTTTCCCTTTCTCCCTCCCCCACTTTCCCTTTCACCCCCTTCCTCCTTTCCCTTTCAGCCCCCTAACCCCTTTCTTTCCTTGCCTTCGGCCCTTCCACTTTCCCTTTCACCCCCTTTCACCCCCTAACCCCTTTCCCTTTCCTTCCTTCCCCTTTCACTCCCCCACTTTCCCTTTCCCCCTCATTTCCCCCCTTTCCCTTTCAGCCCCCTAACCTCTTCGAAATTAACCCTTTCCTTTCCCTTCCCTCTCAGCCCCCTAACCCCTTTCCCTTTCATCCCCTCCTTTCCCCCTTTCCCTTTCACCTTCCGCTTCCCCCCTCCTTTCCCTTTCAGCCCCCTAACCTCTTTGCCCCCCTCTCCTTTCCCTTTCACTCCCCCACTTTCCCTTTCACCCCATACCCCTTTCAGCCCCCCAACCCCTTTCCCTTTCTTTCCTTTCCCTCCCCCACTTTCCCTTTCATCCCCTTCCTCTTTTCCCTTTCAGCCCCCTAACCTCTTCGCCCCCCTCCGACTTTCCCTTTCACCCCTTTCAGCCCCCTAACCACTTTCCCTTTCCTTCCTTTCCCTTTCACTCCCCCACTTTCCCTTTCAGCCCCCTAACCACTTTCCCTTTCCCCCTTTCCCTTTCTGCCCCCTAACCCCTTTCTCTTTCCCACTTTCCCTTTCACCCCCCCTCCCTCCTTTCCCTTTCAGGCCAATTAACCCTTTCCCTTTCCCCGAACCCGGGCGGGAACCACAGCGCATGCGCAGACCGCCAACGACGCCCGACGCGGAGGACGGGAGGCGACGCGGCGGCGGCGGCGGCGGCGCGATGACGCAGCAAGGGGCGGCGCTCCAGAGCTACAACAACGAGCTGGTCAAATGTGAGGCGACAAATTTGGGGCGAAGCTGCTACTCGAGCGCAGGCTCCGGCGGGGGGAGCAGGCCGCGTTGCTAGGGCCGCGGCGTTGCTAGGGAGAGAGAGAGATGGGGATTGGGTGGGGAGGGAGGGAGACGGCCAATGGGAGAGGGCGAGGGGAAGGCCGAGCGTCGCTATTGGGCGAGAGGCTCGAAGGGGCGGGAGTAGGCGAGAGGGAAGGCCGCGTCGCTAGGGCGGCGGCGTTGCTAGGGGAAAGCGCGGCGGGGATTGGATGGGGAGGGAGGGAGAAGGCCAATGGGAGAGGGCGAGGGGAAGGCCGAGCGTCGCTATTGGGCGAGAGGCTCGAAGGGGCGGGAGTAGGCGAGAGGGAAGGCCGCGTCGCTAGGGCGGCGGCGTTGCTAGGGGAAAGCGCGGCGGGGATTGGATGGGGAGGGAGGGAGAAGGCCAATGGGAAGGAGGCGAGGGGAAAGGCGAGCGTTGCTATTGGGCGAGAGGCTCGAAGGGGCGGGAGTAGGCGGGAGGGAAGGCCGCGTTGCCAGGGCGGCGGCGTTGCTAGGGAGAGAGCGAGATGGGGATTGGCTGGGGAAAGAGGGAGAAGGCCAATGGGAGAGGGCGAGGGGAAGGCCGAGCGTCGCTATTGGGCGAGAGGCTCGAAGGGGCGGGAGTAGGCGGGAGGGAAGGCCGCGTCGCTAGGGCGGCGGCGTTGCTAGGGGAAAGCGCGGCGGGGATTGGATGGGGAGGGAGGGAGAAGGCCAATGGGAAGGAGGCGAGGGGAAAGGCGAGCGTTGCTATTGGGCGAGAGGCTCGAAGGGGCGGGAGTAGGCGGGAGGGAAGGCCGCGTTGCCAGGGCGGCGGCGTTGCTAGGGAGAGAGAGAGAAGGGGATTGGCTGGGGAGGGAGGGAGAAGGCCAATGGGAGGGGGCGAGGGGAAGGCCGAGCGTTGCTATTGGAGTGAGGGGCGGGAGTAGGCCGCGTTGCTAGGGAGACGACGTCGGCGGCGGAGGGAGCGAGAAGGGGATTGGGTGGGGAGGGAAAGAGAAGGCCAATGGGAGCGGGGCGAGGAGAAGGGCGGGAAATTCGAGCGGTGCTATTGGCCGAGCGGCTGGAGCAGGCCGCGTTTCTAGGGAGGCGCGAAGCTGATTGGCTGGGGCAGGAGCGAGGCGGCCAATGGGAGGGCGGCGGGCGGGAAAGGCGTGAGAGGACGCGCGTTGCTATTGGTCGAGTGGGCCGAAGGGGCGGGAGTAGGCCGCGTTGCTAGGGAGACGCCGGAGGGAGGGCGGCGGGGATTGGGTGGGGAGGGAAAGAGAAGGCCAATGGGAGCGGGGCGAGGAGAAGGGCGGGAAATTCGAGCGTTGCTATTGGCCGCGCCGTTCGAAGGGGCGGAGACGTACCGCCGGCCTGAGAGGACGCGCGTTGCGATTGGCTGAGCGGTTTGAGGGGCGGAAATTTAGGCGCTGTCATTGGCCGCGCCGTGTGAGGGGACGTAGAAGGACGCGCGTTGCTATTGGCCGCGCCGTTCGAAGGGGCGGAGACGTACAGCCGGCGTGAGAGGACGCGCCTTGCTATTGGCTGAGCGGGTCGAGGGGCGGAAACTTAGGCGCTCTTATTGGCTGCGCTGTGTGAGGGGACGTTGGAGGGGCGGTGACGTATCGAAGGACGTGCGTTGCTATTGGCCGCGCCGTTCGAAGGGGCGGTGACGTATCGAAGGACGCGCGTTGCTATTAGCCGCGCGGCGTGAGGGGCTGGAGCAGGCCGCGCTGCGAGGGCGCTGATTGGCTGGGGGCGTAGCGAGGCGGCCAATGGGAGGGGGCGAAGCCGAGGGCGGGAAATTTCACGCGTTTCTATTGGCCGCGCCGCGTGAGGGGCTGGAGCAGGCCGCGCTGCGAGGGCGCTGATTGGCTGGGGTCGGCCAATGGGAGGGAGGCTGGGCGGCGGGCGGGAAATCCCAGCCTGGCTATTGGCCGCGCGGTGCGGAGGGGCGGAGACGAGTCGGAGGACGTGCGTTGCTATTGGTGGCGCGGCTGGAGGGGCGGAGACGCAGAGGGGAGGGAGGCGCAGGCAGGCGGCCAATGGGAGGGAGGCTGGGAACAGCCTGCGCGTTGCTATTGGTCGAGCGGGGTGAGGGGGCGGGAGCAGGCCTCACGCCATTCTCCTCTTCCAATCCATGAATGAATTGATCCTATGATTGATTGATTCATTCATTAGTCCAATAATGAATGAATTAGTCCAGGATTTGAGCCACGGAAATCTTTGAACTCAATATGTGCCTTGAGGACTAGAATCTCCAGGTTATTATTATTATTATTATTATTAATGATAATTAATTAATATTAATTATTAATATTATTATTAATGAGAATTAATTAATATTAATTATTAAGATTATTATTAATAATGAGAATTAATTAATATTAATTATTAATATTAATATTATTAATGAGAATTAATTGATATTAATTATTATTATTATTATTATTGAGAATTAATAATGAATTAATAATGAGAATATTATTATTAATAATATTACTATTATTATTATTGCTGCTGCTGTTGTTGTTGTTAATATTATTAATATTACTATTATTATTGTTCCAGCTATTAGTATTATTATTAATATTACTATTATTGTTATTGTTAATATTATCATTATTACTCTTACTCTTACTATTATTATTATTGTTGCTGCTGCCGTTGTTGTTAATATTATTAATATTACTATTACTATTATTATTCTTCCAGCTATTGAGGACCTTATTAGTATTATTATTAATATTACTATTATTGTTATTGTTAATATTATCATTATTACTCTTACTCTTATTATTATTGTTATTATTATTACATTTCCAGCTATTGAGGACCTTATTAGTATTATTATTAATATTACTATTATTGTTAATATTATTATTACTCTTACTCTTACTCTTACTATTATTATTATTATTATTATTATTATTATTACATTTCCAGCTATTGAGGACCTTATTATTATTATTATTAATATTACTATTACTGTTATTGTTAATATTATCATTATTACTCTTACTCTTATTATTATTGTTATTATTATTACATTTCCAGCTATTGAGGACCTTATTAGTATTATTATTAATATTACTATTATTGTTAATATTATTATTACTCTTACTCTTACTATTATTATTATTATTATTATTACATTTCCAGCTATTGAGGACCTTATTATTATTATTATTGTTGTTGTAGTTGTTAATATATTATTATTATTAAATCTCCAGGCGTTGAGGACATTATTATAATTATTATTATTATTATTAATATTCTCATTATTATTATATTAAATCTCCAGCTATTGAGGACCTTCCCATTATTATTATTAAGAATCTTATTCTTATTGATATTATTTTTATTAAATCTCCAGGTATTGAGGACCTTCTTCATAATAATAATAATAATAATAATAATAATAATAATAATAATAATAAAATCTCTAGGTATTGCGGACCTTCTTCTTCATAATAATAATAATAATAATAATAATAAATCTCCAGGTATTGAGGACCTTCTTCATACTAATAATAATAATAATACTAATAAATCTCCAGGTATTGAGGACCTTCTTCATACTAATAATAATAATAATAAATAATAATATTAAATCTCCAGGTATTGAGGACCTTCTTCATACTAATAATAATAATAAATAATAATATTAAATCTCCAGGTATTGAGGACCTTCTTCATACTAATAATAATAATAAATAATAATATTAAATCTCCAGGTATTGAGGACCTTCATAATAATAATAATAATAATAATAATAATAATAATAAATCTCCAGGTATTGAGGACCTTCATAATTATAATAATAATAATAAGAATACTAATAATATTAAATCTCCAGTTTTTGAGGACCTTATTATTATTATTAATTTTATCACTCTTATTATGATTATTACTAATATTACCATTATCATTCATTAATTTTATTAATTTATTATTATTATTATTATTATTATTATTATTATTATTATTATTATTATTAATCCTCCAGGCATTGAGGACCTTTCCCTCAAGCGGGACGAGTTGAATATTATTATTATTATTATTACTTATATCACCATTTTCATTCATTTGATTATTAATTTTTTATTAATTTTTTATTATTATTATTATCATTATTATTATTATTATTATTCCTCCAGGCATTGAGGACCTTTCCCTCAAGCGGGACGAGTTGAATATTATTATTATTATTATTATTACTTATATCACCATTTTCATTCATTTGATTATTAATTTTATTATTATTATTATTATTATTATTATTATTATTATTAATCCCCCAGGCATTGAGGACCTTTCCCTCAAACGGGACGAGTTGAATATTATTATTATTATTATTATTATTATTATTATTATTATTATTATTACTTATATCACCATTTTCATTCATTTGATTATTAATTTATTATTATTATTATTATTATTATTATTATTATTATTATTATTATTATTATTATTATTATTATTATTAATCCTCCAGGCATTGAGGACCTTTCCCTCAAACGGGACGAGCTGAGCAAGCAGATCCGCCAGGAGGAAGAGGAGAAATCCAAACTCCAGAACGACATCCGGGTTTTGACGGACAAGCTGTCGCGCGTCAACGAGAGCCTGGCGCGGAAAATGGCCTCGCGCAACGAGTTCGACCGGACCATCGCCGAGACGGAGGCGGCGTACATGAAGGTGGGGAGAAATTATTATTATTATTATTAATTATTATTATTATTATTATTATTATTATTAATTATTATTATTATCATTATCATTATTAATTATTATAATTATTATTTCTTTAATAAATAATAATAATAATAATTATTATTATTATTATTATTATTATTATTATTATTATTATTATTGTTGTTGTTGTAGGTGGGGATAATAATAATAATAATAATAATAATAATAATAATAATAATAATTTGTTATTATTTATTATTTATAGCAAGATTTGGGGAGAAACAGTGTTGTTCTTATTGTTGTTATTCTTAGTATAGAAATAATAATAATAAAGAAATATTTATTATTGATTAAAGAAATAATAATAAATAATAATAATAATAATTTATTGTTATTATTATTTAGAGCGAGATTTAGGGAGAAACAGTGTTGTTCTTATTGTTGTTGTTATTAGTATAGAAATAATAATAATAAAGAAATATTTATTATTTATTAAAGAAATAATAATAAATAATAATAATAATAATTTATTGTTATTATTATTTGGAGCGAGATTTGGGGAGAAATCAGTGTTTTTGTTGTTGTTGTTATTAGTATAGAAATAATAATAATAAAGAAATATTTATTATTGATTAAAGAAATAACAATAAATAATAATAAATAATAATAATAATAATAATTTATTGTTATTATTATTTGGAGCGAGATTTGGGGAGAAATCAGTGTTTTTGTTGTTGTTATTGTTGTTATTATTATAGAAATAATAATAATAAAGACATCTTATTTATTAAAGAAATATGTTTATTAAAGAAATAATAATTATAATAATTAATATTATTATTATTATTATTATTATTATTAATTCATTGCTATTTTTTATTTATTATTTAGAGCGAGATTTGGGGAGAAATCAGTGGGTTCCAGGGTCATCTAGTCTGACCCCAGAAATCAACCAATAAAAATGTGATTTTTGGGGGGGGAAATGTGTAAAAAAATGCGATTTTTTTCCCTGTAAAAATGCGTTTTTTGGGTGTCAAATTGGGAAAAAATGGGATTTCGGGGAAATTGGGCTCCCGGGTCATCTAGTCTGGCCCCAGAAATCGACCAATAAATGAAACGAAAAAGGCAATCGTTTAAGAATAAATTAGACGAATAGCAATTAATGAGACTCATCAGACTAATCAATATGTAGAATCAAAAGATGTAGAATCATTTTCAGTGCGAAAATGTGGTTTTTCGTGAGGAATCAGTGTAAAAATGTGATTTTTTAAAGGAGAAATCAGGGTAAAAATGTGATTTTTTAAAGGAGAAATCAGGGTAAAAATGTGATTTTTTTAAGGAGAAATCAGTGTAAAAATGTGGGGATTTTTGGGAGAGAAATCAGGGTAAAAATGTGATTTTTTGGGGGGGGGAATGTGTAAAAAAATGGGATTTCTGGAAATTGGCCTCCAGGATCATCTAGTCTGACCCCCTAAATTAGGGAGAAATTAGTGTGAAAATGTGGTTTTTTGGGGGAGGAATCAGTGTAAAAATGTGATTTTTTTAAGGAGAAATCAGGGTAAAAATGTGATTTTTTTAAGGAGAAATCAGGGTAAAAATGTGATTTTGGGGGTGTGTGTGTAAAAAAATGCGATTTTTTTGGTGTAAAATTGGGGGGAAATGGGATTTTGGGAAAGTGGGCTCCAGGCTCAGTGTAAAATGGGATCTTGGGGGGAGAAAGCGGGATAAAAATGTGATTTTTTAGGGGGGAAATGTGTAAAAATGTGATTTTTTGGGTGTCAAATTGGGAAAAAATGGGATTTCGGGGAAATTGGGCTCCAGGGTCATCTAGTCTGACCCCAAGATCTAGGGAGAAAGTGTGAAAAGGGATTTTTAGGGGAGAAATCAGGGTAAAAATGTGCTTTTTTGGGGGGGAAATGTGTGAAAAAATGCGATTTTTCCTGTAAAAATGCCATTTTTTTGGTGTCAAATTGGGGAAAAAATGGGATTTCGGGGAAATTGGGCTCCAGGGTCATCTAGTCTGACCCCAAGATCTAGGGAGAAAGTGTGAAAAGGGATTTTTAGGGGAGAAATCAGGGTAAAATTGTGATTTTTTGAAGGAGAAATCAGGGTAAAAATGTGGGGAGTTTTTTTTTGGAGAAATCGTGTAAAAAGGGATTTTGGGGGGGAGAAATCAGTGTAAAAATGTGATTTTTTAAAGGAGAAATCAGGGTAAAAATGTGATTTTTTAGGGGGGAAATGTGTAAAAAAAGGCGATTTTTTCCTGTAAAAAAATGCGATTTTTGGGTGTCAAATTGGGGAAAAATGGGATTTCGGGGAAATTGGGCTCCCGGGTCATCTAGTCTGACCCCAAGATCTAGGGAGAAAGTGTGAAAAGGGGAGAAATCAGGGTAAAAATGTGATTTTTTAGGGGGGAAATGTGTAAAAAAAATGCGATTTTTTCCTGTAAAAATGCCATTTTTTGGGTGTCAAATTGGGGGAAAAATGGGATTTCGGGGAAATTGGGCTCCAGGGTCATCTAGTCTGACCCCAAGATCTAGGGAGAAAGTGTGAAAAGGGGAGAAATCAGGGTAAAAATGTGCTTTTTTGGGGGGTGGAAGTGTAAAAAAATGCGATTTTTTTACACATTTTTAGGGGAGAAATCAGGGTAAAAATGTGCTTTTTTGGGGGGTGGAAGTGTAAAAAAATGCGATTTTTTTACACATTTTTAGGGGAGAAATCAGGGTAAAAATGTGCTTTTTTGGGGGGTGGAAGTGTAAAAAAATGCGATTTTTTTACACATTTTTAGGGGAGAAATCAGGGTAAAAATGTGATTTTTTAGGGGGGAAATGTGTAAAAAAATGTGATTTTTTTGGTGTCAAATTGGGGAAAAAATGGGATTTCGGGGAAATT
>NC_135674.1:407518-420018 GCF_964188315.1 Podarcis muralis
AATTAATATGGAATTAATAGGAGAAATAGGTATGGAATTCATAGGAATTAATATAGAATTCATAGGAATTAATATGGAATTCATAGGAATTAATATAGGATTAATAGGAATTAATATAGAATTAATAGGAATTAATATGGAATTAATAGGAGAAATAGGTATGGAATTCATAGGAATTAATATAGAATTAATAGGAATTAATAGAGAATTAATAGGAGGAATAGGTATAGAATTCATGGGAATTAATAGGAATAAATATAGAATTAAGAGGAGTAATAGGTATAGAATTAATAGGAATTAATATAGAATTAATAGAATTAATATAGAATTCATAGGAATTCATATGGAATTCATAGGAAGAATAGGTATGGAATTCATAGGAATTAATATAGAATTAATATGGAATTCATAGGAATTAATATAGGATTAATAGGAATTAATATAGAATTAATAGGAATTAATATGGAATTAATAGGAGGAATAGGTATGGAATTCATAGGAATTAATATAGAATTAATAGGAATTAATAGGAATTAATATAGGATTAATAGGAATTAATATAGAATTAATAGGAATTAATATGGAATTAATAGGAGAAATAGGTATGGAATTCATAGGAATTAATATAGAATTAATAGGAATTAATAGGAATTAATATGGAATTCATAGGAATTGATATAGAATTAATAGGAATTAATATAGAATTAATAGGAGGAATAGGTATAGAATTAATAGGAATTAATAGGAATTAATATAGAATTAATTGGAATTAATAGAGAATTAATAGAGAATTAATAGAGAATTAATAGGAATTAATAGAGAATTAATAGGAATTAATAGAGAATTAATAGGAGGAATAGGTATAGAATTAATAGGAATTAATAGGAATTAATATAGAATTAATAGGAATTAATATAGAATTAATAGGAATTAATAGGAATTAATATAGAATTCATAGGAATTAATAGAGAATTAATAGGGAATTAATAAGAATTAATAGAGAATTAATAGGAGGAATAGGTATAGAATTCATGGGAATTAATATAGAATTAATAGGAATTAATATAGAATTAATAGGAGGAATAAGTATAGAATTAATAGGAATTAATAGGAATTCCTATTAATTAATAGAAGAAGAACAAGAGGAAGAAGAAGAAAAGAAGAACAAGAGGTAGAAGAAGAGAAAGAGGAAGAAGAAGAGGAGGAAGAGGAAGAAGAAGAGGAAGAAGAGAAAGAAGAAGAGGAAGAAGAGGAGGAAGAGAAGGAAGAAGAAGAAGGAAGAAGAGGACAAAAGGAAGAAGAGGAAGAACAAGAGGTAGAGGAAGAAGAAAAGGAAGGAGAGAAGGAAGAGGAAGAAGAGAAAGAAGAAGAGAAGAGGAAGAAGACGATGAAGAGGAAGAAGAAGAGGAGGAAGAGAAAGAAGAAGAGGAGGAAGAGGAAGGAGAAAAACCAAAGGAAGAAGAGGAGGAAGAGGAAGAAGAAGAGGAAGAAGAAGAAAAGAGGAAGAAGAGGAAGAGGAAGAAGAGGAAGAAGAAAAAGAAAAGGAAGAAGAGGAAGAAGAAGAGGAGGAAGAGGAAGGAGAAAAACCAAAGGAAGAAGAGGAGGAAGAGGAAGAAGAAGAGGAAGAAGAAGAAAAGAGGAAGAAGAGGAAGAGGAAGAAGAGGAAGAAGAAAAAGAAAAGGAAGAAGAGGAGGAAGAGGAAGAAGAGAAAGAAGAGGAGAGGAAGAAGAAGAAAAGAGGAAGAAGAAGAGGAAGAAGAGAAGAGGAAGAGGAGGAAGAAGAGGAAGAAGAAAAACAAAAGGAAGGAGAGGAAGAGGAGGAAGAAGAAGAGGAAGAAGAAGAGAAGAAGAGGAGGAAGAAAAGAGGAAGAAGAAAAGGAAGAGGAAAAAGAAGGAGGAAGACAGGAAGAGGAAGTCGAGAACAAAGCAGGAAGTGATGGGCCTTGCCTGGGCCGCTCCTCCCCTCCTTCCTCTTGGCGGCAGGAAGGGGCGGGGCCTGGTCCACCTCGGAGGCGTACTCTTCTTCCTCTTCCTCTTCCTCTTCCTCCGCTTCCTCTTCCTCCTCCTCCACTTCCTGCCCTTCTAGGGAGCTTTCGGAAGGGTATTCAAACATGGTGTGGAGGTCGTCAAAGGAGATCTTGAGCTGGAGGGGAAGGCGGGGCACATGCTTGGACACGCAATGGACACGCAGAGAGGCGCACACACATGTATATACACACATATAGGCACACGAGATACACACACACACATAAATATACCCACAAACACACATATACCCACACACACACACACACTCACAAACACACGCACATATATACATACATGTACACACACATACATGTACACACACATACACACACATATATATAGACACATATACCCACAAACACACATATATACACACACACACTCACAAACACACGCACATATATACATACATGTACACACACATACATGTACACACACACATACACACACATATATATAGACACATATACCCACAAACACACATATATACACGCACACACACACACATACACACACTCACAAACACACGCACATATATACATACATGTACACACACATACATGTACACACACATACACACACTCACACACATATATACACACACTCTCACACACACATATACATACATGTACACACACAAACACACACACACATATATACACACACACACACACACTCACAAACACACACACACATACACACACAAACACACACATATCCACATATATACATACATACATGTACACACCCACATATACACACACACTCTCACACACACATACACACACACACACATACACACACATATATACATATATACATGTACACACTCTCTCACACACATACATACACACACACACACTCACATATACACGCACAAACACACACACATATATACACACATGTACACACATATATACACACACACATATACACACTCACAAACACACACATATATACATACATACATACATACATACATGTACACACACGTATATGCACACACACATATATACATACATACATGTACACACACATATATATATACACACACACACTCACATATACACGCACAAACACACACACACACATATACACACATGTACACACATATATACACACACATATACACACACTCACACGCACATATACACACTCACAAACACACATATATACATACATACATACATACATGTACACACACATACATGCACACACACATATATACATACATACATGTACACACACATATATGTACACAAACACACACATATACACACACACTCTCACACGCACATATACACACTCACAAACACACATATATACATACATACATACATACATGTACACACACATATATGCACACAAACACACACATATACATACATACATACATACATACATGTACACACACATATATGCACACAAACACACACATATATACATACATACATGTACACACACACACACACACATATATACACAAACACACACATATACATACATACATGTACACACACACACACGCACAAACACACACACATATACACACATGTACACACACACATATATACACACACACACACACACGCACAAACACACACATATACACACTTGTACACACATATACACACACACACATATACACACACACTCTCACACGCACATATACACACTCACAAACACACATACATACATACATACATGTACACACACATATATGCACACACACATATATACATACATACATGTACACACACATATATGTACACAAACACACACATATATACATACATACATACATGTACACACACACACATATATACACACACACACACTCACATATACACACATGTACACACATATACACACACACTCTCACACGCACATATACACACTCACAAACACACATATATACATACATACATACATGTACACACACACACATATATGCACACACACATATATACATACATACATGTACACACACATATATGTACACAAACACACACATATATACATACATACATGTACACACACACATATATACACACAAACACACACACATATACATACATACATACATGTACACACACACGCACACGCACAAACACACACACATATACACACATGTACACACACATATACACACACTCTCACACGCACATATACACACTCACACACACATATATACATACATACATGTACACACACATATGTACACAAACACACATATATACACACACACACACATACATACATACATACATGTACACGCACACGCCTACCTTCTTCCTCCGCCTGGCCCCGCCTTTCCGCATGCAGGACCTCTCCAGCGCCAGGTAGCCGCCAATCACCTCAATCTCCTCGGCGCTCGGGTAGCGCGCTACGTTTCCCTGCGCACCGGGCGCCGCCGCCAACGCCGCTTCCCCATGCGCCTCGAACCCGGGACCCAGGGCGGCGTCTTCGACGTCGCAGCCCTCCAGCCGGGGGCTCAGCACCCTCAGCGGCGCCAGGGGAACCGTAGCGTCGCCGTCGATCCGGGTGACCGGCACCCGCTCCGGCGCATGGCCGCCGTGTGGGATGTGGCGGGAGTTGTAGTGCGGGCCGGCGCCCGGCGGCGCTGCGACTCCCGGCACGGGATCGGGGAGGGTGGGCGCCATCTTGGGAGTCGTAGCGCGGCGCTCGGAAGCGGACCGGGCGCATGGGGTGGGAGGCGGAGAATCGGGCAGCCATGCGCTTGCGTTGGGAAGTGTAGCGTCGGGCGACGGCGGCCATGCGCTTGCGTTGGGAACTGTAGCGTCGGGCGAAGGAGGCCATGCGCTTGCATTGGGAACTGTAGCGTTGGGCGACGGCGGCCATGCGCTTGCATTGGGAACTGTAGCGTTGGGCGAAGGCAACCATGCGCTTGTAGAATCGGACCAGGCGCCTTCCTTGCGATGCGCAGTATGGTGCGCCACCGCCCAGGCGCCTTCCTTGGGAACTGTAGCGTCAGGCGAATGCGGCCGGGCGCTTCCCTTGGGAACTGTAGCGTCGGGCGACGGCGGCCATGCGCTTGCCTTGGGAACTGTAGCGTCGGGCGAAGCTGTCCATGCGCATTCCTTGGGAACTGTAGGACGAGTCGGCGCGGCCCATGCGCTTCCCTTGGGAACTGTAGCGCCGGGCGAAGGCGGCCAGGCGCTTGTAGGATCGGACCAGGCGCCTTCCTTGCGATGCGCAGCATGGTGCGCCACTGCCCAGGCGCTTTCCTTGGGAACAGTAGCGTCGGGCGAAGGCGGCCATGCGCTTGCCTTGGGAACTGTAGCGTCGGGCGACGGCGGCCAGGCGCTTTCCTTGGGAACTGTAGAATCGGACCAGGCGCCTTCCTTGCGATGCGCAGCATGGTGCGCCACTGCCCAGGCGCTTTCCTTGGGAACTGTAGCGCCGGGCGCAGGCGGCCATGCTCTTAATTTGGGAACCGTAGCGTCAGGCCATGCGCCTCCCTCCGCCAATCCCTCCCTGGGATCTATAGCACGGCGCCCTCTCGGGCGCACGACAAAGGTGTTGGCAGCGATCTTCTCCATGTACGGGCTGCGCATGCGCCGCGCGCCGCCGGAAGACTCCGCGCCTGTTTGCGGGTCGCGCATGCGCAGTGCGGCGCCCGGCGCTCCCTCCTCTTGAATCCGTAGTGGCGCCAGCCTTCGCGCTTCGGACATGCGCATGTCGTCCTGGCCGCCGCGCATGCGCAGTGCGGCGCCCGGCGCTTCCCCGTTCTGGCTTGAGGCGCCGGCCCTTGCGCATGCGCAGAGAGGACATGCGCAGAGAGGACTCCGAAGTGGGCGCCGTGCACATGCCCTCTTCCCCGTTCGATTGGCGGCTTGAGGCGTCCATGGGGTTCTGTGGCGGCGATCCGCGCATGCGCAGCGGACATCTTTGCCCTTCGGACATGCGCAGAGAGTTCTCCGGAGCGGGGCGCCGCCCGGCGCTTCCTCTTCCCCGTTCGATTGGCGGCTTGAGGCATCCGTTGGTTTCTGCGGGGAAGCACTGCGCATGAGCGGCTGCCAACTTTCCCGTCGCGCATGCGCAGGGGGCAACGCGACCCTCCCCTTTCCCCTTCGCGCATGCGCAGTGGGTAACCCGACTCCCCTTTCCCCTTTGGACATGCGCAGCTCCTCCTCTTCCACCTCCCTCTGCCCTTCGCACATGCGCAGGGGGCCAACCGACCCTCCCCTTGGCCCATGCGCAGCTCGTCTTGCAGAGCGTCATTCTGTCCTCCGCGCATGCGCAGTGGCAAACTGAAACCACCCCTTGTCCTTGACGCATGCGCAGCAAGCCCATTTCCCCTTCGGACATGCGCACTTTTCCGAAGCGGCCCCATTCCCTTCGCCCATGCGCGGCGGGAAGCCCAACCCTCCCCTCTGCCCTTTGGGCATGCGCAGTGGCCAACTGAACCCACCCTTGGCGCATGCGCACTCCGTCCCTCTGCCCTTGGCGCATGCGCAGTGGCCAACCCCACCCTCCCCTTTGCTCTTCGCACATGCGCAGCTCATCCTCTGAAGCCGCTGCCTGCCCTTGGCGCATGCGCAGGTTGCCCTCCCTCTGCATTTTGCGCCTGCGCAGTGGCCATCCCTCCGCCCTTCGGACATGCGCAGCGGGGAACCTGAACCGTCCCGCTGCCCTTCGCGCATGCGCAGGGGGGAACCCTGCCTCTTGCGCCTGCGCAGTCGTAAACTGAAACCACCCCTTTGCCGTGCGCATATGCGCAGTGGCCAACCTGTCTCTCCTCTTTCCCCTTCGGACATGAGCAGCTTGTCCCTGTGCCTTCGCACATGCGCAGTGGGCAACCCGACGCTTCCTTCCACACGCAGCACCTCCCTCCGCACATGCGCACTGCCCCCCGACGCCCCCTTCCACCCTTCTTCCCTCCGAACACGCGCACTGCCCAACTCAACCCGCCCTTAGACCCTTCGCACATGCGCAGTGCCCACCCCTCCCCGCCCTTCGCGCATGTGCACCTCGTCCCTCTGCCCTTCACACATGCGCACTGCCCACCCCTCCCTCCCCTTCGCCCTTCTTCACTGCACAGCGCCTCCCTCCGCACATGCGCAGTGGGAAACTCAACCTCTGCCCTTTGCACATAGCGCACCTCGACCCTCTTCTCCGCACATGTGCACCTCGACCTTCTGCCCTTCGCACATGCGCACTGGCAGACTCAACCCACCCCTTAACCCTTTGCCCATGCGCACCTTGTCCCTCTCCCCCCGCACATGCGCACTGCCCCCTCTGGCGCCTCCTTCCGCCCTTCTTCCCTTCTTCCGCTCCTCCCTCCGCCCTGCGCACATGCGCAGTGGTAAACTCAACCTCTGCCCTTTGCACATGCGCACCTCGACCCTCTTCTCCGCACATGTGCACCTCGACCCCTCTGCCCTTCGCACATGCGCAGTGGCCAACCCGACACTCCCCTTTGCCCTTCGCACATGCGCAGTGGGAAACACGAAACCTCTGACTGGGAAACCCCTCCTCCCTCTGCCCTCCGCACATGCGCACTGCCCCTCCGAAACCTCCTTCCGCCCTTCTTCCCCCCGCAGCTCATCCCTCCGCCCTGCGCACATGCGCAATGGGCATACCAAAGCCTCCCTCCGCTCTTTGCTCCTCCGCACATGCGCAGTGGCAAACTCAACCCGCCCTTTGCCCCTCCGCACATGCGCACCTCCTCCCGCTGCCTTATCGCACATGCGCAATGGGGAAACAGACACTCCCCTTTCCTCTTCCCACATGCGCAGTGGGCACCCGGACGTTTCCCTTTCTTCCCACATGCAGAACCGCTTTCCCCTCCGCACATGCGCACCTCCTCCCTCTGCCCTTCGCACATGCGCAATGGGGAAACAGTCCCCTTTCCCCTTCGCACATGCGCAGTGGGCACCCGGACGTTTCCCTTTCTTCCCACATGCAGAACCGCTTTCCCCTCCGCACATGCGCACCTCCTCCCTCTGCCCTTCGCACATGCGCACTGCCCCTGACCACTCCTTCCGCCCTTCTTCCCTCCGCAGCTCATCCCTCCGCCCTTCGCGCATGTGCATTGGCTCACACTCCCCGCCTCTTCGCGCATGCGCAGTTGCTCACATTCCCCGCCCCTTCGCGCATGCGCAGTGGCTCACACTCCCCGCCACTCGCGCATGTTCAGTGGCTCACACTCCCCGCCTCTTCGCGCATGCTTAGCGGCTCACACTCCCCGCCCTTCGTGCATGCGCAGTGGCTCACACTCCCCGTCCTTTGCGCATGTGCAGTGGCTCACGCTCCCCGCCCTTCGCGCATGCGCATGCGCAGTGGCTCACGCTCCCCGCCCTTCACACATGTGCAGTGGCTCACACTCCCTGCCCCTTGCACATGCTCAGCGGCTCACACTCCCTGCCCTTCGCGCATGCGCAGCGGATCACACTCCCCGCCCTTCGCGCATGCGCAGCGGCTCACACTCCCCGCCCCATCGCGCATCCGCTAACACTCCCCGCCCCTTGCGCATGCGCATCCGCTAACACTCCCCGCCCTTTCGTGCATGCGCTTCAGCTAACACTCCCCGCCCCTTGCGCATGCGCATCCGCTAACACTCCCCGCCCCTCGCGCATGTTCAGCGGCTCACACTCCCCGCCCTTCGCGCATGCTTAGCGGCTCACACTCCCCGCCCTTCGCGCATGTTCAGCGGCTCACACTCCCCGCCCTTCGCGCATGCGCAGCGGCTCACACTCCCCGCCCTTCACGCATGCGCAGCGGCTCACACTCCCCGCCCTTTGTGCATGCGCAGCGGCTCACACTCCCCAACCTTTGCGCATGCACAGTGGCACACACTCCCCGCCCTTCGCGCATGCGCATCCGCTAACACTCCCCGCCCTTCACGCATGTGCAGCGCCTAACACTCCCCGCCCCTTTGCGCATGCGCACTGGCTCACACTCCCCGCCCCTCGCGCATGCGCAGCGGCTCACACTCCCCGCCCTTCGTGCATGCGCAGCGGCTCACACTCCCCGCCCTTCGCGCATCCGCTAACACTCCCCGCCCTTCGCGCATGCGCAGCGGCTCACACTCCGTGCCCTTCGTGCGTGTGCAGCGGCTCACACTCCCCGCCCTTCGCGCATGCGCACCCGCTAACACTCCCTGCCCTTTCGTGCATGCGCAGCGGCTCACACTCCCCGCCCCTTCGTGCATGCGCATCCGCTAACACTCCCCGCCCTTCGCGCATCTGCTAACACTCCCCGCCCTTCGCGCATGCGCAGCGGCTCACACTCCCCGCCCTTCGCGCATGCGCAGCGGCTCACACTCCCCGCCTCTTCGTGCATGCGCAGCGGCTCACTCCCCGCCCCTCGCGCATGCGCAGTGGCACACACTCCCCGCCCATCGCCCATGCGCAGCGGCTCACACTCCCCGCCCTTTGCGCATGCGCAGTTTCTCACACTCCCCGCCCTTTGCGCATGCGCAGTTTCTCACACTCCCCAACCTTTGCGCATGCACAGTGGCTCACACTCCCCGCCCTTCGCGCATGCGCAGCGGCTCACACTCCCCGCCCCTTCGCGCATCCGCTAACACTCCCCGCCCTTCGCGCATGCGCAGCGGCTCACACTCCCCGCCCTTCGCGCATGCACAGTGGCTCACACTCCCCGCCCTTCGCGCATGTGCAGCGGCTCACACTCCCCGCCCCTCGCGCATGCACAGCGGCTTACACTCCCCGCCCTTCGCGCATGCGCATCCGCTAACACTCCCTGCCCCTCACGCATGCGCATCCGCTAACACTCCCCACCCTTTGCGCATGCGCATCCGCTAACACTCCCCGCCCCTCGCGCATGCTCACACTCCCCGCCCCTCACTCACACTCCCCGCCCCTCACGCATGCGCATCCGCTAACACTCCCAGCCCTTCGCGCATGCGCAGCGGCTAACACTCCCCGCCCTTCACGCATGTGCAGCGGCTCACACTCCCCGCCCTTCGCGCATGCGCAGCGGCTCACACTCCCCGCCCTTCACGCATGTGCAGCGCCTAACACTCCCCGCCCCTTTGCGCATGCGCAGTGGCTCACACTCCCCACCCTTCGCGCATGCTCAGCGGCTCACACTCCCTGCCCTTCGCGCATGCGCAGCGGCTCACACTCCCCGCCCTTCGCACATGCTCAGCGGCTCACACTCCCCGCCCTTCGCGCATGCGCAGCGGCTCACACTCCCCGCCCTTCACGCATGTGCAGCGGCTCACACTCCCCGCCCTTCGCGCATGCGCATCCGCTAACACTCCCCGCCCCTCACTCACACTCCCCGCCCCTCGCGCATGCGCAGTTTCTCACACTCCCCGCCCTTCGCGCATGCGCATCCGCTAACACTCCCCGCCCTTTCGCGCATGCGCAGCGGCTCACACTCCCCGCCCCATCGCGCACCCGCTAACACTCCCCGCCCCTCGCGCATGCGCACCCGCTAACGCTCCCCGCCCTTTCGTGCATGCGCAGCGGCTAACACCCCCGCCCTTCGCACATGCGCAGCGGCTGACTCTCCCCGCCCCTTTGCGCATCCGCTAACACTCCCCGCCCTTTCGTGCATGCGCAGCGGCTCACACTCCCCGCCCTTTCGTGCATGCGCAGCGGCTCACACTCCCCGCCCTTCGCGCATGCACAGTGGCACACACTCCCCGCCCTTCGCACATGCGCAGCGGCTCACACTCCCCGCCCTTCGCGCATGCGCAGCGGCTCACACTCCCCGCCCTTCGCGCATGCGCATCCGCTAACACTCCCCGCCCCTCACTCACACTCCCCGCCCCTCGCGCATGCGCAGTTTCTCACACTCCCCGCCCTTCGCGCATGCGCATCCGCTAACACTCCCCGCCCTTTCGCGCATGCGCAGCGGCTCACACTCCCCGCCCCATTGCGCACCCGCTAACACTCCCCGCCCCTCGCGCATGCGCATCCGCTAACACTCCCCGCCCTTCGCGCATGCGCAGCGGCTCACACTCCCCGCCCTTCGCGCATGCGCATCCGCTAACACTCCCCGCCCTTCACGCATGCGCAGCAGCTCACACTCCCCACCCTTCGCGCATGCACAGTGGCACACACTCCCCGCCCTTCGCGCATGCGCATATAGCCCTCAGAAGCACCCCTCGTCCCCTCCGCGCATGCGCGGAGCGGCCCCGACGCTCCCCCTTGCCCGTTCTCGCTTGCGGAATCCGTCTGCCTCGGGAGGGAAGCACTGCGCCTGCGCGGCGGCCGCCTCTGCCCTCCGGACATGCGCAGAGCGTCCTCCGAAGCCTCTCGCTGCTTCCCTTCGCCCTCCGCGCCTGCGCAGCGCCAACCGAAGCCATTCCCCCCCCCCCTTGCCCTTCGCCCATTTAATTGGCTTGAGGCTTCCGTAGCGCGGCGCTGATTGGCTGAGGCGGGAGCGCGGAGTCCAATGGGAGGGCGGGCGGGAAATCCCGCGCGCTGCTATTGGTCGCGTGAGAGGACGCGCGTTGCCACGACGACGCGGATGGGGGAAAGCCAATGAGAGGGAGCCGGGCAAAACCCGCGCCTTGCTATTGGCCGAGCGGTGCGAGGGGCGTCGCGGCGCGGATTGGCTGGGCAAGCAGCCAGGCTTCCAATGGGAGGGGGGCTGGCCGGCGGGCGGGAAATTCTATTGGTCGGAGGGGAGGGAGGCGTACCCCAGGCCGGCGTCGCTACGGGCGGCAGTAGGCCGCGCGGCTCGGATTGGCTGTCCAATGGGAGGCGCCCGACGCTCCCTCCGCCCCCTTTCATTGGCTGGAGGCGCGGAGGGCGCCCCGCCTCCTGGCTCCGCGCATGCGCAGTGGGGAAACCGACGCCTCCTTCCGCCCTCTCCTCCCCGCATCCCCTCGAACCTTCTCGTATTGCTTCCTCAGGCGGCGGACGCGGCCCGGCTCGGGTTCGAAGACCACCACCTCCTCGGCCCTCAGGACGGCGTCGCCCCGCTCCGTCGTGACGTCGCCCGTGACGTCACGCGTCTCGACGATGACGATGCGCTCGGCCCGGAGGATCCGGACTCCCGGCCGGGCTGAGTAGAGCTCCAGCAGGCCGGAGAGGGAGGCCGCCTTGGCCCGCTTCTTGGCCAGCAAGGCCCGCTGCCACTCCGGTCGAGGCGAGGGCTCCATGGCGGCCAGGCCTGAGGTGAGGAGGGAGGGGATTGGAGGGAGGGGGTGTCCGTCAAAGAAGTGGGCCAATGGGGAGCGGGTATAGGGGAGACGCCCCGCCCACTCTGGCTCCGGCTAGTTCGCCGTGAGGAAAGGACGCGCGCTGAGGGAAGGAGGGCGGCGATTGGCTGCCTGGGTTGTCGGTCAAAGGAGTGGGCCAATGGGCGGGGAGGAGGGCGGTGGGGATTGGTTGGTTCGCCAGAAGATCCGCCCACTTGGTCGGGCCTGGCTTGACTCCTTGAGGAAAGGGCGCTGAGGGAGGAAAGGGGATTATTGGCTGGCCGGCGTGTCTGTCAAAGAAGTGGGCCAATGGGGAGCGGGGCAATGCG
>NC_135674.1:425018-450018 GCF_964188315.1 Podarcis muralis
TCCCGCAAAAGGACCTTTTTTCTCCCTCTTTTTCCTATTTCTCTCTCCTTTTTTTCCTTTTTTCCTCCCTCATTTTCCTGCTTTTTCCTTCCTATTTTCCTGCTTTTTCCTCTCCCTTTCCCCCTTCTTTTCTCCTTCCTTTTCTCCTTTATTTTCCTCCCTCTTTTTCCTTTTTTCCTCCCTTTCCCCCTTTTTTCCTTTTCCCCCTTTTCCCCTCCTTTTTCCTCTCCCTTTCCCCCTTCTTTTCTCCTTCCTTTTCTCCTTTATTTTCCTCCCTCTTTTTCCTTTTTTCCTCCCTTTTCCCCTTCTTTTTTTCCCTTTTCCTCTCCCTTTTTTCCTTCTTTTCCTCTCCCTTTTTTCCTTCCCTTTCCTTTTTTCCTTTTTTCCCTTTTTTCCTCCTTTTCTCTCTCCCTCTTTTCCTTCTTTTCTCCTTCCTTTTCTCCTTTATTTTTCTCCCTCTTTTTCCTTTTTCCTCCCTTTTTTCCTTCTTTTTCTCTCCCTATTGCCGTTCTCTTTCCTTTTTTCCTTTCCCCCCCTTTTTCCTTTTTTTCCTTTTTCCCCCTTTTTTCCTCCTTTATCCCCCCTGCTTTTTCCTCTCCCTTTTTTCCCTCTTATCTCCTTTATTTTTCTCCCTCTTTTTCCTTTTTCCTCCCTTTCCTCCTTCTTTTTCTCTCCCTTTTTTCCTTCTCTTTCCTTTTTTCCCCTTTCCCCCTTTTTTCCTTTTTTCCCTTCTTTCCTCCCTTTTTTCCTCCTTTTTTTTCTCCCTTTCCCCCTTCTTTTCTCCTTCCTTTTCTCCTTTATTTTTCTCCCTCTTTTTCCTTTTTTCTCTCCCTCTTTTTCCTTTCTCTCCCTTTTTTCCATCTTTTCTCTCTCCCTTTTTTCCTTCTTTTCCCCCTTCTTTTTCTCTCCCTTTTTTCCTTCTTTTCCCCTTCCTTTTCCCCTTTATTTTTCTCCCTCTTTTTCCTTTTTTCTCTCCCTCTTTTTCCTTTCTCTCCCTTTTTTCCATCTTTTCTCTCTCCCTTTTTTCCTTCTTTTCCCCCTTCTTTTTCTCTCCCTTTTTTCCTTCTTTTCCCCTTCCTTTTCCCCTTTATTTTTCTCCCTCTTTTTCCTTTTTTCTCTCCCTCTTTTTCCTTTCTCTCCCTTTTTTCCATCTTTTCTCTCTCCCTTTTTTCCTTCTTTTCCCCCTTCTTTTTCTCTCCCTTTTTTCCTTCTTTTCCCCTTCCTTTTCCCCTTTATTTTTCTCCCTCTTTTTCCTTTTTTCTCTCCCTCTTTTTCCTTTCTCTCCCTTTTTTCCATCTTTTCTCTCTCCCTTTTTTCCTTCTTTTCCCCCTTCTTTTTCTCTCCCTTTTTTCCTTCTTTTCCCCTTCCTTTTCCCCTTTATTTTTCTCCCTCTTTTTCCTTTTTTCTCTCCCTCTTTTTCCTTTCTCTCCCTTTTTTCCATCTTTTCTCTCTCCCTTTTTTCCTTCTTTTTCCCCTTCTTTTTCTCTCCCTTTTTTCCTTCTTTTCTCCTTCCTTTTCTCCTTTATTTTTCTCCCTCTTTTTCCTTTTTTCTCTCCCTATTTTTCCTTTCTCTCCCTTTTCCCCATCTTTTCTCTCTCCCTTTTTTCCTTCTTTTTCCCCTTCTTTTTCTCTCCCTTTTTCCCTTCTTTTCCCCTTCCTTTTCCCCTTTATTTTTCTCCCTCTTTTCCCTTTTTCCCTCCCTTTTTTCCTCCCTTCCTTTTTTCTGGCCGCTTCCGGTGCCGCGTCGACGCCCTGGACGCCTATCCGGTGGCGAGTGCGAATCCCGCCGAATGACGTAGTCCCTGAGCATGCGCAGAGTTCAAACTTTTTTCTCCCTTTTTTCCCTTTATTTCCTCCCTTTTTTCCTGCTTTTTTCTTCCTTTTTTCCTTCCTTTTTCCTCCCAATTTTTCCTTTTTCTCTCTCCCTTTTTTCTTTTTTCCCTCCCTATTTTGCCTTTTCCCCCTCCCTTTTTTCCTTTTTCTCCTCTCCCTTTTTTCCTTCTTTTTTCCTCCCTTTTTTCCTTCTTTTTTTCCTTCTTGTTCTCTCCCTTTTTTCCTTCTTTTTCTCTCCCTTTTTTCCTCCTTTTTTTCCTTCTTTTTCACTCCCTTTTTTCCTTCCTTTTCTCTCCCTTTTTTCCTTTTTCCCCCTTCTTTTTCTCTCCCTTTTTTCCTTCTTTTTCTCTCCCCTTTTCCCTTCTTTTCCCCCCTGCTTTCTCTCTCCCTTTTTTCCTTCTTTTTTCCTCCCTTTTTTCCTTCTTTCCCCCCTTCTTTCTCTCTCCCTTTTTTCCTTCTTTTTCTCTCCCCTTTTCCCTTCTTTTTTCCTCGCTTTTTTCCTTCTTTTTCCCCTTCTTTTTCTCTCCCTTTTTTCCTTCTTTCTCTCTCCCTTTTTCCCTTCTTTTTCCCCTTCTTTTTCTCTCCCTTTTTCCTTCTTTTTTCCCTTCTTTTTCTCTCCCTTTTTTCCTTTCCCCCCTTCTTTTTCTCACCCTTTTTTCCTTCTTTTTTCCTCCCTTTTTTCCTTCTTTTCCCCCTTCTTTTTCCCTCCCTTTTCCCCTTCTTTTCTCCTTCCTTTTTTCCTTTATTTTTCTCCCTCTTTTTCCTTTTTTCCCTCCCTTTTCCCCTGCTTTTTTCCTCCCTTTTCCCCTTCTTTTCCCCCTTCTTTTTCTCTCCCTTTTCCCCTTCTTTTTTCCTTCCTTTTTTCCTTTTCCTCTCCCTCTTTTTCCTTTCTCTCTCTCCCTTTTTTCCTTCTTTTTTCTCTCCCTTTTTTCCTTCTTTTCCCCTTCCTTTTCCCCTTTATTTTTCTCCCTCTTTTTCCTTTTTTCCTCCCTTTCCCCCTTTTTTCCTTTTTCCCCGTTTTTCCTTCTTTCCCCCCTTCTTTTTCTCTCCCTTTTCCCCTTCTTTTCTCCTTCCTTTTTTCCTTTATTTTTCTCCCTCTTTTTCCTTTTTCCCCTCCCTTTTCCCCTTCTTTTTTCCTCCCTTTTCCCCTTCTTTTTTCCCTTCTTTTTCTCTCCCTTTTCCCCTTCTTTTTTCCTTCCTTTTTTGCTTTTCCTCTCCCTATTTTTCCTTTCTCTCTCTCCCTTTTTTCCTTCTTTTTTCCTCCCTTTTTTCCTTCTTTCCCCCTTCTTTTTCTCTCCCTTTCCCCCTTCTTTTCTCCTTCCTTTTTTCCTTTATTTTTCTCCCTCTTTTTCCTTTTTCCCCTCCCTTTTCCCCTTCTTTTTTCCTCCCTTTTCCCCTTCTTTTTCCCCTTCTTTTTCTCTCCCTTTTTTCCTTCTTTTTTCCCTTCTTTTTCTCTCCCTTTTTTCCTTTCCCCCCTTCTTTTTCTCTCTCTTTTTCCCTCCCTTTTTTCCTTCTTTCCCCCCTTCTTTTTCTCTCCCTTTTCCCCTTCTTTTCTCCTTCCTTTTTTCCTTTATTTTTCTCCCTCTTTTTCCTTTTCCCCCTCCCTTTTCCCCTTCTTTTTTCCTCCCTTTTCCCCTTCTTTTCCCCCTTCTTTTTCTCTCCCTTTTCCCCTTCTTTTTTCCTTCCTTTTTTCCTTTTCCTCTCCCTCTTTTTCCTTTCTCTCTCTCCCTTTTTTCCTTCTTTTTTCTCTCCCTTTTTTCCTTCTTTTCCCCTTCCTTTTCCCCTTTATTTTTCTCCCTCTTTTTCCTTTTTTCCTCCCTTTCCCCCTTTTTTCCTTTTTCCCCTTTTTTCCTTCTTTCCCCCCTTCTTTTTCTCTCCCTTTTCCCCTTCTTTTCTCCTTCCTTTTTTCCTTTATTTTTCTCCCTCTTTTTCCTTTTTTCCCTCCCTTTTCCCCTTCTTTTTCTCTCCCTTTTCCCCTTCTTTTCTCCTTCCTTTTTTCCTTTTCCTCTCCCTCTTTTTCCTTTCTCTCTCTCCCTTTTCCCCTTCTTTCCCCCTTCCTTTATTTTTCTCCCTCTTTTTCCTTTTTTCCCTTCCTTTTTTCCTCCCTTCCTTTTTTCTCGCCGCTTCCGGTGCCGGATTGACACCTTGGACGCGTCTCCGGCAGCGAGTGTGAATTCCGCCAATTGATATAGTCCCTGAGCATGCGCAGAGTTCAAACCTTTCTTCTCCCTATTTTTCCTTCTTTTTTCCTCCCAATTTTTCCTTTTTTCCTCCCATTTTTTCCTTTTATTATTTCTCCCTTTTTTCCTCCCCATTTTTCCTTTCTCCCTTTTTTCTTTTTTTCCTCCCTATTTTGCCTTTCCCCCCTCCCTTTTTTCCTTTTTCTCCTCTCCCTTTTTTCCTTCTTTTTTCCTCCCTTTTTTCCTTCTTTTTTCCCTTCTTTTTCTCTCCCTTTTCCCCTTCTTTTCCCCCCTTCTTTCTCTCTCCCTTTTTTCCTTCCTTTTCTCTCCCCCTTTTCCTTCTTTTTTCCTCCCTTTTTTCCTTCTTTTTTTCCTTCTTTCTCTCTCCCTTTTTTCCTTCTTTTTCCCCTTCTTTTTCTCTCCCTTTTTTCCTTCCTTTTCTCTCCCCTTTTCCCTTCTTTCCCCCCCTTCTTTCTCTCTCCCTTTTTTCCTTCCTTTTCTCTCCCCTTTTCCCTTCTTTCCCCCCCTTCTTTCTCTCTCCCTTTTTTCCTTCTTTTTCCCCTTCTTTTTCTCTCCCTTTTTTCCTTCTTTTTTCCCTTCTTTTTCTCTCCCTTTTTTCTTCTTTCTCTCTCCCTTTTTTCCTTCTTTTTCCCCTTCTTTTTCTCTCCCTTTTTCCCCTTCTTTTTCCCCTTCTTTTTCTCTCCCTTTTCCCCTTCCTTTTTTCCTTTTCCTCTCCCTCTTTTTCCTTTCTCTCTCTCCCTTTTTTCCTTCTTTTTTTCTCTCCCTTTTTTCCTTCTTTCCCCCTTCCTTTCCCCCTTTATTTTTCTCCCTCTTTTTCCTTTTTTCCCTTCCTTTTTTCCTCCCTTCCTTTTTTTCTCGCCGCTTCCGGTGCCGGATTGACACCTTGGACGCCTATCCGGTGGCGAGTGCGAATCCCGCCGAATGACGGGGATTTCCTTCTTTTTCTCTCCCTTTCCCCCTTCTTTTTTCCTTCCTTTTTTCCTTTTCCTCTCCCTTTTTTCCTTCTTTTTTCTCTCCCTTTTTCCCTTCTTTCCCCCTTCCTTTTCCCCTTTATTTTTCTCCCTCTTTTTCCTTTTTTCCCTTCCTTTTTTTCCTCCCTTCCTTTTTTTCTCGCCGCTTCCGGTGCCGGATTGACACCTTGGACGCGTCTCCGGCAGCGAGTGTGAATTCCGCCAATTGATATAGTCCCTGAGCATGCGCAGAGTTCAAACCTTTCTTCTCCCTATTTTTCCTTCTTTTTTCCTCCCAATTTTTCCTTTTTTCCTCCCATTTTTTCCTTTTATTATTTCTCCCTTTTTTCCTCCCCATTTTTCCTTTCTCCCTTTTTTCTTTTTTTCCTCCCTATTTTGCCTTTCCCCCCTCCCTTTTTTCCTTTTTCTCCTCTCCCTTTTTTCCTTCTTTTTTCCTCCCTTTTTTCCTTCTTTTTTCCCTTCTTTTTCTCTCCCTTTTCCCCTTCTTTTCCCCCCTTCTTTCTCTCTCCCTTTTTTCCTTCCTTTTCTCTCCCCCTTTTCCTTCTTTTTTCCTCCCTTTTTTCCTTCTTTTTTTCCTTCTTTCTCTCTCCCTTTTTTCCTTCTTTTTCCCCTTCTTTTTCTCTCCCTTTTTTCCTTCCTTTTCTCTCCCCTTTTCCCTTCTTTCCCCCCCTTCTTTCTCTCTCCCTTTTTTCCTTCCTTTTCTCTCCCCTTTTCCCTTCTTTTCCCCCCTTCTTTCTCTCTCCCTTTCTTCCTTCTTTTTCCCCTTCTTTTTCTCTCCCTTTCTTCCTTCTTTTTCCCCTTCTTTTTCTCTCCCTTTTCCCCTTCTTTTCTCCTTCCTTTTTTCCTTTATTTTTCTCCCTCTTTTTCCTTTTTTCCCTCCCTTTTCCCCTTCTTTTTCTCTCCCTTTCCCCCTTCTTTTTTCCTTCCTTTTTTCCTTTTCCTCTCCCTCTTTTTCCTTTCTCTCTCTCCCTTTTTTCCTTCTTTTTTCTCTCCCTTTTTCCCTTCTTTCCCCCTTCCTTTCCCCCTTTATTTTTCTCCCTCTTTTTCCTTTTTCCCCTTCCTTTTTTCCTCCCTTCCTTTTTTCTCGCCTCTTCCGGTGCCGGATTGACACTTTGGACGCCTATCCGGCGGCGAGTGTGAATTCCGCCAATTGATATAGTCCCTGAGCATGCGCAGAGTTCAAACCTTTCTTCTCCCTATTTTTCCTTCTTTTTCTCTCCCTTTTTTCCTTCTTTCTCTCTCCCCTTTTCCCTTCTTTCCCCCCCTTCTTTCTCTCTCCCTTTTTTCCTTCTTTTTCCCCTTCTTTTTCTCTCCCTTTTTTCCTTCTTTTTTCCCTTCTTTTTCTCTCCCTTTTTTCCTTCTTTCTCTCTCCCTTTTTTCCTTCTTTTTCCCCTTCTTTTTTCCCTTCTTTTTCCCTTCCTTTTTTTCCTTTTCCTCTCCCTATTTTTCCTTTCTCTCTCTCCCTTTTTTCCTTCTTTTTCCCCTTCTTTTTCTCTCCCTTTCTTCCTTCTTTTTCCCCTTCTTTTTCTCTCCCTTTTTTCCTTCTTTTTTCCCTTCTTTTTCTCTCCCTTTTTTCCCTTCTTTTCTCCCTTCTTTTTCTCTCCCTTTCCCCCTTCTTTTCTCCTTCCTTTTTTCCTTTTCCTCTCCCTCTTTTTCCTTTCTCTCTCTCCCTTTTTTCCTTCTTTTTCCCCTTCTTTTTCTCTCCCTTTCTTCCTTCTTTTTTCCCTTCTTTTTCTCTCCCTTTTTTCCTTCTTTTCCCCCTTCTTTTTCTCTCCCTTTTTCCCCTTCTTTTTCCCCTTCTTTTTCTCTCCCTTTCCCCCTTCTTTTTTCCTTCCTTTTTTCCTTTTCCTCTCCCTCTTTTTCCTTTCTCTCTCTCCCTTTTCTCCTTCTTTTTTCTCTCCCTTTTTCCCTTCTTTCCCCCTTCCTTTCCCCCTTTATTTTTCTCCCTCTTTTTCCTTTTTTCCCTTCCTTTTTTCCTCCCTGCTTCCGGTGCCGGATTGACACCTTGGACGCCTATCCGGCAGCGAGTGTGAATTCCGCCAATTGATATAGTCCCTGAGCATGCGCAGAGTTCAAACCTTTCTTCTCCCTATTTTTCCTTCTTTTTTCCTCCCAATTTTTCCTTTTTTCCTCCCATTTTTTCCTTTTATTATTTCTCCCTTTTTTCCTCCCAATTTTTCCTTTCTCCCTTTTTTCTTCTTTTCCTCCCTATTTTGCCTTTCCCCCCTCCCTTTTTTCCTTTTTCTCCTCTCCCTTTTTTCCTTCTTTTTTTCCTTCTTTTTCTCTCCCTTTTTTCCTTTTTCTCCTCTCCCTTTTTTCCTTCTTTTTCTCTCCCTTTTTTCCTCCTTTTTTTCCTTCTTTTTCTCTCCCCTTTTCCCTTCTTTTTCCCCCTTCTTTCTCTCTCCCTTTTTTCCTTCTTTTTCTCTCCCCTTTTTCCTTCTTTTTTCCTCCCTTTTTTCCTTCTTTTTTTCCTTCTTTCTCTCTCCCTTTTTTCCTTCTTTTCCCCCTTCTTTTCCTCTCCCTTTTTTCCTTCTTTTTCCCCTTCTTTTTCTCTCCCTTTTTTCCTTCTTTTCCCCCTTCTTTTTCTCTCCCTTTTTTCCTCCTTTCTCTCTCCCTTTTTTCCTTCTTTTTTCCCTTCTTTTTCTCTCCCTTTTTTCCCTTCTTTTTTCCCTTCTTTTTCTCTCCCTTTTTTCCCTTCTTTCTTCCCTTCTTTTTCTCTCCCTTTTTCCCTTCTTTTTCCCTTCCTTTTTTCCTTTTCCTCTCCCTATTTTTCCTTTCTCTCCCTTTTTCCCTTCTTTTTCCCCTTCTTTCTCTCTCCCTTTTTTCCTTCTTTTTCCCCTTCTTTTTCTCTCCCTTTTTTCCTTCTTTTTCCCCTTCTTTTTCTCTCCCTTTTTTCTTCTTTCTCTCTCCCTTTTTTCCTTCTTTTCCCCCTTCTTTTTCTCTCCCTTTTTCCCCTTCTTTTTCCCCTTCCTTTTCTCTCCCTTTCCCCCTTCTTTTCCCCTTCCTTTTTTCCTTTTCCTCTCCCTCTTTTTCCTTTCTCTCTCTCCCTTTTCTCCTTCTTTTTTCTCTCCCTTTTCCCCTTCTTTCCCCCTTCCTTTCCCCCTTTATTTCTCTCCCTCTTTTTCCTTTTTTCCCTTCCTTTTTTCCTCCCTTCCTTTTTTTCTCGCCGCTTCCGGTGCCGGATTGACACCTTGGACGCCTATCCGGCAGCGAGTGTGAATTCCGCCAATTGATATAGTCCCTGAGCATGCGCAGAGTTCAAACTTTTTTCTCCCTTTTTTCCCTTTATTTCCTCCCTTTTTTCCTGCTTTTTTCTTCCTTTTTTCCTTCCTTTTTCCTCCCAATTTTTCCTTTTTCTCTCTCCCTTTTTTCTTTTTTTCCTCCCTATTTTGCCTTTCCCCCCTCCCTTTTTTCCTTTTTCTCCTCTCCCTTTTTCCCTTCTTTTTTCCTCCCTTTTTTCCTTCTTTTTTTCCTTCTTTTTCTCTCCCTTTTTTCCTTTTTCTCCTCTCCCTTTTTTCCTTCTTTTTCTCTCCCTTTTTTCCTCCTTTTTTCCCTTCTTTTTCACTCCCTTTTTTCCTTCCTTTTCTCTCTCTTTTTTCCTTTTTTTCCCTTCTTTTTCTCTCCCCTTTTCCCTTCTTTTCCCCCCTGCTTTCTCTCTCCCTTTTTTCCTTCTTTTTTCCTCCCTTTTTTCCTTCCCCCCCTGCTTTCTCTCTCCCTTTTTTCCTTCTTTTTCTCTCCCCTTTTCCCTTCTTTTTTCCTCCCTTTTTTCCTTCTTTTTTCCCTTATTTTTCTCTCCCTTTTTCCCTTCTTTCTCTCTCCCTTTTTCCCTTCTTTTCCCCCTTCTTTCTCTCTCCCTTTTTTCCTTCTTTTTTCCCTTCTTTTTCTCTCCCTTTTTTCCTTCCCCCCCTTCTTTTTCTCACCCTTTTTTCCTTCTTTTTTCCTCCCTTTTTTCCTTCTTTCCCCCCTTCTTTTTCTCTCCCTTTTCCCCTTCTTTTCTCCTTCCTTTTTCCCTTTATTTTTCTCCCTCTTTTTCCTTTTTTCCCTCCCTTTTCCCCTTCTTTTTTCCTCCCTTTTCCCCTTCTTTTTCTCTCCCTTTTCCCCTTCTTTTCCCCTTCCTTTTTTCCTTTTCCTCTCCCTCTTTTTCCTTTCTCTCTCTCCCTTTTCTCCTTCTTTTTTCTCTCCCTTTTTCCCTTCTTTTCCCCTTCCTTTTCCCCTTTATTTCTCTCCCTCTTTTTCCTTTTTTCCCTTCCTTTTTTCCTCCCTGCTTCCGGTGCCGGATTGACACCTTGGACGCCTATCCGGCGGCGAGTGTGAATTCCGCCAATTGATATAGTCCCTGAGCATGTGCAGAGTTCAAACCTTTCTTCTCCCTATTTTTCCTTCTTTTTTCCTCCCAATTTTTCCTTTTTTCCTCCCATTTTTTCCTTTTATTATTTCTCCCTTTTTTCCTCCCAATTTTTCCTTTCTCCCTTTTTTCTTTTTTTCCTCCCTATTTTGCCTTTCCCCCCTCCCTTTTTTCCTTTTTCTCCTCTCCCTTTTTTCCTTCTTTTTTCCTCCCTTTTTTCCTTCTTTTTCTCTCCCTTTTCCCCTTCTTTTCCCCCCTTCTTTCTCGCTCCCTTTTTTCCTTCCTTTTCTCTCCCCTTTTTCCTTCTTTTTTCCTCCCTTTTTTCCTTCTTTTTTTCCTTCTTTCTCTCTCCCTTTTTTCCTTCTTTTTCCCCTTCTTTTTCTCTCCCTTTTTTCCTTCCTTTTCTCTCCCCTTTTCCCTTCTTTCCCCCCCTTCTTTCTCTCTCCCTTTTTTCCTTCTTTTTCCCCTTCTTTCTCTCTCCCTTTTTTCCTTCTTTTTTCCCTTCTTTTTCTCTCCCTTTTTTCCTTCTTTCTCTCTCCCTTTTTTCCTTCTTTTTTCCCTTCTTTTTCTCTCCCTTTTTTCCCTTCTTTTTTCCCTTCTTTTTCCCTTCCTTTTTTTCCTTTTCCTCTCCCTATTTTTCCTTTCTCTCTCTCCCTTTTTTCCTTCTTTTTCCCCTTCTTTTTCTCTCCCTTTCTTCCTTCTTTTTCCCCTTCTTTTTCTCTCCCTTTTTTCCTTCTTTTTTCCCTTCTTTTTCTCTCCCTTTTTTCTTCTTTCTCTCTCCTTTTTTTCCTTCTTTTTCCCCTTCTTTTTCTCTCCCTTTTTCCCCTTCTTTTTTCCCTTCTTTTTCTCTCCCTTTTCCCCTTCCTTTTTTCCTTTTCCTCTCCCTCTTTTTCCTTTCTCTCTCTCCCTTTCTTCCTTCTTTTTCCCCTTCTTTTTCTCTCCCTTTTTTCCTTCTTTTTTCCCTTCTTTTTCTCTCCCTTTTTTCCTTCTTTCTCTCTCCCTTTTTTCCTTCTTTTTTCCCTTCTTTTTCTCTCCCTTTTTTCCCTTCTTTTTTCCCTTCTTTTTCCCTTCCTTTTTTTCCTTTTCCTCTCCCTATTTTTCCTTTCTCTCTCTCCCTTTTTTCCTTCTTTTTCCCCTTCTTTTTCTCTCCCTTTCTTCCTTCTTTTTCCCCTTCTTTTTCTCTCCCTTTTTTCCTTCTTTTTCCCCTTCTTTTTCTCTCCCTTTTCCCCTTCTTTTCTCCTTCCTTTTTTCCTTTATTTTTCTCCCTCTTTTTCCTTTTTTCCCTCCCTTTTCCCCTTCTTTTTCTCTCCCTTTTCCCCTTCTTTTCCCCTTCCTTTTTTCCTTTTCCTCTCCCTCTTTTTCCTTTCTCTCTCTCCCTTTTTTCCTTCTTTTTTCTCTCCCTTTTTTCCTTCTTTTCCCCTTCCTTTTCCCCTTTATTTTTCTCCCTCTTTTTCCTTTTTTCCTCCCTTTCCCCCTTTTTTCCTTTTCCCCCTTTTTTCCTTCTTTCCCCCCTTCTTTTTCTCTCCCTTTTCCCCTTCTTTTCTCCTTCCTTTTTTCCTTTATTTTTCTCCCTCTTTTCCCTTTTCCCCCTCCCTTTTCCCCTTCTTTTTTCCTCCCTTTTCCCCTTCTTTTTCTCTCCCTTTTCCCCTTCTTTTCCCCTTCCTTTTTTCCTTTTCCTCTCCCTCTTTTTCCTTTCTCTCTCTCCCTTTTCTCCTTCTTTTTTCTCTCCCTTTTCCCCTTCTTTTCCCCTTCCTTTTCCCCTTTATTTTTCTCCCTCTTTTTCCTTTTTTCCCTTCCTTTTTTCCTCCCTGCTTCCGGTGCCGGATTGACACCTTGGACGCCTATCCGGCAGCGAGTGTGAATTCCGCCAATTGATATAGTCCCTGAGCATGTGCAGAGTTCAAAC
Organism: Podarcis muralis; assembly: GCF_964188315.1. Lineage (NCBI taxonomy): Eukaryota > Metazoa > Chordata > Lepidosauria > Squamata > Lacertidae > Podarcis > Podarcis muralis. Next base: position 436,275 of record NC_135674.1, read on the forward strand.
CTTTCTTCTCCCTATTTTTCCTTCTTTTTTCCTCCCAATTTTTCCTTTTTTCCTCCCATTTTTTCCTTTTATTATTTCTCCCTTTTTTCCTCCCAATTTTTCCTTTCTCCCTTTTTTCTTTTTTTCCTCCCTATTTTGCCTTTCCCCCCTCCCTTTTTTCCTTTTTCTCCTCTCCCCCTTTTCCTTCTTTTTTCCTCCCTTTTTTCCTTCTTTTTTTCCTTCTTTCTCTCTCCCTTTTTTCCTTCTTTTTCCCCTTCTTTTTCTCTCCCTTTTTTCCTTCCTTTTCTCTCCCCTTTTCCCTTCTTTCCCCCCCTTCTTTCTCTCTCCCTTTTTTCCTTCCTTTTCTCTCCCCTTTTTCCTTCTTTTTCCCTCCCTTTTTTCCTTCTTTTTTTCCTTCTTTCTCTCTCCCTTTTTTCCTTCTTTTTCCCCTTCTTTCTCTCTCCCTTTTTTCCTTCCTTTTCTCTCCCCTTTTCCCTTCTTTCCCCCCTTCTTTCTCTCTCCCTTTTTTCCTTCCTTTTCTCTCCCCTTTTCCCTTCTTTCCCCCCCTTCTTTCTCTCTCCCTTTTTTCCTTCTTTTCCCCCTTCTTTTTCTCTCCCTTTTTTCCTTCTTTTTTCCCTTCTTTCTCTCTCCCTTTTTTCTTCTTTCTCTCTCCCTTTTTCCCTTCTTTTTCCCCTTCTTTTTCTCTCCCTTTTTCCCCTTCTTTTTTCCCTTCTTTTTCTCTCCCTTTTTCCCTTCCTTTTTTCCTTTTCCTCTCCCTCTTTTTCCTTTCTCTCTCTCCCTTTTTTCCTTCTTTTTTCTCTCCCTTTTTCCCTTCTTTCCCCCTTCCTTTCCCCCTTTATTTTTCTCCCTCTTTTTCCTTTTTCCCCTTCCTTTTTTCCTCCCTTCCTTTTTTCTCGCCTCTTCCGGTGCCGGATTGACACCTTGGACGCCTATCCGGCGGCGAGTGTGAATTCCGCCAATTGATATAGTCCCTGAGCATGCGCAGAGTTCAAACCTTTCTTCTCCCTATTTTTCCTTCTTTTTCTCTCCCTTTTTTCCTTCTTTCTCTCTCCCCTTTTCCCTTCTTTCCCCCCCTTCTTTCTCTCTCCCTTTTTTCCTTCTTTTTCCCCTTCTTTTTCTCTCCCTTTTTTCCTTCTTTTTTCCCTTCTTTTTCTCTCCCTTTTTTCCTTCTTTCTCTCTCCCTTTTTTCCTTCTTTTTCCCCTTCTTTTTTCCCTTCTTTTTCCCTTCCTTTTTTTCCTTTTCCTCTCCCTATTTTTCCTTTCTCTCTCTCCCTTTTTTCCTTCTTTTTCCCCTTCTTTTTCTCTCCCTTTCTTCCTTCTTTTTCCCCTTCTTTTTCTCTCCCTTTTTTCCTTCTTTTTTCCCTTCTTTTTCTCTCCCTTTTTTCCCTTCTTTTCTCCCTTCTTTTTCTCTCCCTTTCCCCCTTCTTTTCTCCTTCCTTTTTTCCTTTTCCTCTCCCTCTTTTTCCTTTCTCTCTCTCCCTTTTTTCCTTCTTTTTCCCCTTCTTTTTCTCTCCCTTTCTTCCTTCTTTTTTCCCTTCTTTTTCTCTCCCTTTTTTCCTTCTTTTCCCCCTTCTTTTTCTCTCCCTTTTTCCCCTTCTTTTTCCCCTTCTTTTTCTCTCCCTTTCCCCCTTCTTTTTTCCTTCCTTTTTTCCTTTTCCTCTCCCTCTTTTTCCTTTCTCTCTCTCCCTTTTCTCCTTCTTTTTTCTCTCCCTTTTTCCCTTCTTTCCCCCTTCCTTTCCCCCTTTATTTTTCTCCCTCTTTTTCCTTTTTTCCCTTCCTTTTTTCTCGCCGCTTCCGGTGCCGGATTGACACCTTGGACGCGTCTCCGGCAGCGAGTGTGAATTCCGCCAATTGATATAGTCCCTGAGCATGCGCAGAGTTCAAACCTTTCTTCTCCCTATTTTTCCTTCTTTTTTCCTCCCAATTTTTCCTTTTTTCCTCCCATTTTTTCCTTTTATTATTTCTCCCTTTTTTCCTCCCAATTTTTCCTTTCTCCCTTTTTTCTTCTTTTCCTCCCTATTTTGCCTTTCCCCCCTCCCTTTTTTCCTTTTTCTCCTCTCCCTTTTTTCCTTCTTTTTTTCCTTCTTTTTCTCTCCCTTTTTTCCTTTTTCTCCTCTCCCTTTTTTCCTTCTTTTTCTCTCCCTTTTTTCCTCCTTTTTTTCCTTCTTTTTCTCTCCCCTTTTCCCTTCTTTTTCCCCCTTCTTTCTCTCTCCCTTTTTTCCTTCTTTTTCTCTCCCCTTTTTCCTTCTTTTTTCCTCCCTTTTTTCCTTCTTTTTTTCCTTCTTTCTCTCTCCCTTTTTTCCTTCTTTTCCCCCTTCTTTTCCTCTCCCTTTTTTCCTTCTTTTTCCCCTTCTTTTTCTCTCCCTTTTTTCCTTCTTTTCCCCCTTCTTTTTCTCTCCCTTTTTTCCTCCTTTCTCTCTCCCTTTTTTCCTTCTTTTTTCCCTTCTTTTTCTCTCCCTTTTTTCCCTTCTTTTTTCCCTTCTTTTTCTCTCCCTTTTTTCCCTTCTTTCTTCCCTTCTTTTTCTCTCCCTTTTTCCCTTCTTTTTCCCTTCCTTTTTTCCTTTTCCTCTCCCTATTTTTCCTTTCTCTCCCTTTTTCCCTTCTTTTTCCCCTTCTTTCTCTCTCCCTTTTTTCCTTCTTTTTCCCCTTCTTTTTCTCTCCCTTTTTTCCTTCTTTTTCCCCTTCTTTTTCTCTCCCTTTTTTCTTCTTTCTCTCTCCCTTTTTTCCTTCTTTTCCCCCTTCTTTTTCTCTCCCTTTTTCCCCTTCTTTTTCCCCTTCCTTTTCTCTCCCTTTCCCCCTTCTTTTCCCCTTCCTTTTTTCCTTTTCCTCTCCCTCTTTTTCCTTTCTCTCTCTCCCTTTTCTCCTTCTTTTTTCTCTCCCTTTTCCCCTTCTTTCCCCCTTCCTTTCCCCCTTTATTTCTCTCCCTCTTTTTCCTTTTTTCCCTTCCTTTTTTCCTCCCTTCCTTTTTTTCTCGCCGCTTCCGGTGCCGGATTGACACCTTGGACGCCTATCCGGCAGCGAGTGTGAATTCCGCCAATTGATATAGTCCCTGAGCATGCGCAGAGTTCAAACTTTTTTCTCCCTTTTTTCCCTTTATTTCCTCCCTTTTTTCCTGCTTTTTTCTTCCTTTTTTCCTTCCTTTTTCCTCCCAATTTTTCCTTTTTCTCTCTCCCTTTTTTCTTTTTTTCCTCCCTATTTTGCCTTTCCCCCCTCCCTTTTTTCCTTTTTCTCCTCTCCCTTTTTCCCTTCTTTTTTCCTCCCTTTTTTCCTTCTTTTTTTCCTTCTTTTTCTCTCCCTTTTTTCCTTTTTCTCCTCTCCCTTTTTTCCTTCTTTTTCTCTCCCTTTTTTCCTCCTTTTTTCCCTTCTTTTTCACTCCCTTTTTTCCTTCCTTTTCTCTCTCTTTTTTCCTTTTTTTCCCTTCTTTTTCTCTCCCCTTTTCCCTTCTTTTCCCCCCTGCTTTCTCTCTCCCTTTTTTCCTTCTTTTTTCCTCCCTTTTTTCCTTCCCCCCCTGCTTTCTCTCTCCCTTTTTTCCTTCTTTTTCTCTCCCCTTTTCCCTTCTTTTTTCCTCCCTTTTTTCCTTCTTTTTTCCCTTATTTTTCTCTCCCTTTTTCCCTTCTTTCTCTCTCCCTTTTTCCCTTCTTTTCCCCCTTCTTTCTCTCTCCCTTTTTTCCTTCTTTTTTCCCTTCTTTTTCTCTCCCTTTTTTCCTTCCCCCCCTTCTTTTTCTCACCCTTTTTTCCTTCTTTTTTCCTCCCTTTTTTCCTTCTTTCCCCCCTTCTTTTTCTCTCCCTTTTCCCCTTCTTTTCTCCTTCCTTTTTCCCTTTATTTTTCTCCCTCTTTTTCCTTTTTTCCCTCCCTTTTCCCCTTCTTTTTTCCTCCCTTTTCCCCTTCTTTTTCTCTCCCTTTCCCCCTTCTTTTCCCCTTCCTTTTTTCCTTTTCCTCTCCCTCTTTTTCCTTTCTCTCTCTCCCTTTTTTCCTTCTTTTTTTCTCTCCCTTTTTCCCTTCTTTCCCCCTTCCTTTTCCCCTTTATTTCTCTCCCTCTTTTTCCTTTTTTCCCTTCCTTTTTTCCTCCCTTCCTCCGGTGCCGGATTGACACCTTGGACGCCTATCCAGCGGCGAGTGCGAATTCCGCCAATTGATATAGTCCCTGAGCATGCGCAGAGTTCAAACCTTTCTTCTCCCTATTTTTCCTTCTTTTTTCCTCCCAATTTTTCCTTTTTTCCTCCCATTTTTTCCTTTTATTATTTCTCCCTTTTTTCCTCCCAATTTTTCCTTTCTCCCTTTTTTCTTCTTTTCCTCCCTATTTTGCCTTTCCCCCCTCCCTTTTTTCCTTTTTCTCCTCTCCCTTTTTTCCTTCTTTTTTTCCTTCTTTTTCTCTCCCTTTTTTCCTTTTTCTCCTCTCCCTTTTTTCCTTCTTTTTCTCTCCCTTTTTTCCTCCTTTTTTTCCTTCTTTTTCTCTCCCCTTTTCCCTTCTTTTTCCCCCTTCTTTCTCTCTCCCTTTTTTCCTTCTTTTTCTCTCCCCTTTTTCCTTCTTTTTTCCTCCCTTTTTTCCTTCTTTTTTTCCTTCTTTCTCTCTCCCTTTTTTCCTTCTTTTCCCCCTTCTTTTTCTCTCCCTTTTTTCCTTCTTTTTTCCCTTCTTTTTCTCTCCCTTTTTTCCTTTCCCCCCCTTCTTTTTCTCTCTCTTTTTTCCTCCCTTTTTTCCTTCTTTCCCCCCTTCTTTTTCTCTCCCTTTCCCCCTTCTTTTCTCCTTCCTTTTTTCCTTTATTTTTCTCCCTCTTTTTCCTTTTTCCCCTTCTTTTTTCCTCCCTTTCCCCCTTCTTTTTCCCCTTCTTTTTCTCTCCCTTTTCCCCTTCTTTTCTCCTTCCTTTTTTCCTTTATTTTTCTCCCTCTTTTTCCTTTTTTCCCTCCCTTTTCCCCTTCTTTTTCTCTCCCTTTTCCCCTTCTTTTCCCCCTTCTTTTTCTCTCCCTTTTCCCCTTCTTTTTTTCCTTTTCCTCTCCCTCTTTTTCCTTTCTCTCTCTCCCTTTTCTCCTTCTTTTTCTCTCCCTTTTTCCCTTCTTTCCCCCTTCCTTTCCCCCTTTATTTTTCTCCCTCTTTTTCCTTTTTTCCCTTCCTTTTTTCCTCCCTGCTTCCGGCGCCGGATTGACACCTTGGACGCCTATCCGGCGGCGAGTGCGAATTCCGCCAATTGGTATAGTCCCTGAGCATGCGCAGAGTTCAAACCTTCCCCCTGTTTTTCTGCTTCTCTCAGGCCAAGCTGATCGAGGAGCCGCTGGCGATTTTCGTCTGCGCCACCGCGGGGCAAGGGGACCCGCCGGACAACATGAAGGTTCAAAAATTTTAATTGATTAATTTAACTTAATTCACTTAATTGTTCCAAACGTTCCTTCTCTCTCTTTGGCGAGTCCTTTTGAATTCGTTAATTTGATTCATGTCATGTATTCTATAAATGATCATCTATATCCTTGATTCTATACATTTAATTTATAGGATTTATTATATCAATCTATATCATTTAATAGATTTCTATAATTTAGATTATAAATTATAAATTTAGATTTATTATATCAATCTATATCATTTAATAGATTTCTATAATTTATTCTATAAATTATAATCTCTATCATTTATTCTATACATTTGATTTATAGGATTCATTCTATAAATCTATAGAATTTATTCTATAAATTTAATGTATAGAATTGATAGAATGTATTCTATAAGTTTAATTTATAGAATTTGTTCTAGAAGTTTAATTGATATAATTGATATAATTTATTCTATAGATTTAATTTATATAATTTATATAATTGATTCTATGAATTTAATTTATATAATTTATTCTATAAATCTATACAATTTATTCTATAACTTTAATTTATATAATTTATATAATGGATTCTATAAGTTTAATTTATATAATTTATTCTATAAATTTAATTTATATAATTTATTCTATAAATTTAATTTATATAATTTATATAATTTATTCTATAAATTTAATTTATATAATGTATTCCATAAATTTAATTTATATAATTTATAGAATTTATTCTATAAATTACAATTTATAATTTATTCCATAAATTTAATTTATATAATTTATTCTATAAATTTAATTTATATAATTTATTCTATAAATTTAATTTATATAATTTATATAATGTATTCTATAAATTTAATTTATATAATTTATATAATGTATTCTATAAATTTAATTTATATAATTTATATAATTTATTCTATAAATTTAATTTATATAATTTATATAATTGATTCTATAAGTTTAATTTATATAATTTATTCTATAAATTTAATTTATATAATTTATATAATTTATTCTATAAATTTAATTTTTATAATTTATTCTATAAATTTAATTTATATAATTTATATAATTTATTCTATAAATTTAATTTATATAATATATTATATAAATCTATATAATTTATTCTATAAATTTAATTTATATAATTTATTCTATAAATTACCATTTATAATTTATTCTATAAATTCAATTTATATAAGTTCTTCTATAAATTTAATTTATATAATTTATTCTATAAATTTAATTGATATAACGTATTCTATAAGTTTAATTTACATAGTTGATATAATTTATTCCATAAATTTAATTTACATAATTTATTCACACGCCCCTCGTGGAATCGAATGTCTTTGTCATTGAATGGATTCAACATGACATATTGGAATGGAAGGTATTCAGTTGTCCATTAATGAAGAATTAATTGAATGTATTAATCAATGCCTTAATCAGTGGATGAATATTTAATTTGGCTTCTTTCCATTAGAAAACAAATAAAATACTTTTTTTTTTTTTTTAATATAAAAAATCCAGAATTTCTGGAGGTTCCTCTTCCGGAAAAACCTGCCTCTCACATCTCTCTCCCGGTTGGATTACGCCGTTGTGGGGCTGGGCGATTCCTCCTACCCCAAGTAAGTCCGGGGGGGAATTGGGAAAAATGGGGAAATCCCGGGAAAAATGGGGAAAAATGGGGAAATCCGGGGGGGGGGGATTGGGGGGGGGGAACCAGGTGAAAATTGGAAAAACCGTGGGAAAATGGAAAAAAACAGGGGGGAAATGGGAATATCCGGGGGGGGGGAATTGGAAAAACCGTGGGGAAAATGGGAAAATCCAGGGGGGAAATGGGAAAATCTGGGGGGAAATGGGGAAAAAATGGGGAAATCTGGGGGGAAATGGAAAATGCAGGGGGGAAATGGGGAAATCTGGGAGGAAATGGGGGAAAATATCCAGGTGAAAATTGGGAAAACCGTGGGAAAATGGGAAAATCCAGGGGGAAAATGGGAAATACAGCGGGGAAATGGGAATATCCGGGGGGGGGAATTGGAAAAACCGTGGGAAAAATGGGAAAATCCAGGGGGGAAATGGGAAAATCTGGGGGGAAATGGGGAAAAAATGGGGAAATCTGGGGGGAAATGGAAAATGCAGGGGGGAAATGGGAAAATCTGGGAGGAAATGGGGGAAAATATCCAGGTGAAAATTGGGAAAACCGTGGGAAAATGGGAAAATCCAGGGGGGAAATGGGAAAAACAGGGGGGAAATGGGAAAATCTGGGGGGAAATTGGAAAAAAATGGGGAAATCTGGGGGGAAATGGAAAATGCAGGGGGGAAATGGGAAAATCTGGGAGGAAATGGGGGGAAATATCCAGGTGAAAATTGGAGAAACCGTGGGAAAATGGGAAAATCCAGGGGGAAAATGGGAAATACAGCGGGGAAATGGGAAAATCTGGGGGGAAATTGGAAAAAAATGGGAAAATCCCGGGAAAAATGGGAAAAAATGGGAAAATCCGGGGGGGGGAATTGGGGGGGAAAAACCAGGTGAAAATTGGAAAAACCGTGGGAAAATGGAAAAAAACAGGGGGGAAATGGGAATATCCGGGGGGGGAATTGGAAAAACCGTGGGAAAAATGGGAAAATCCAGGGGGGAAATGGGAATATCCGGGGGGGAATGGGAAAATCTGGGGGGAAATTGGAAAAAAATGGGGAAATCTGGGGGGAAATGGAAAATGCAGGGGGGAAATGGGAAAATCTGGGAGGAAATGGGGGAAAATATCCAGGTGAAAATTGGGAAAACCGTGGGAAAATGGGAAAATCCAGGGGGGAAATGGGAAATACAGCGGGGAAATGGGAAAATCTGGGGGGAAATTGGAAAAAAATGGGGAAATCCCGGGAAAAATGGGAAAAAATGGGAAAATCCGGGGGGGGAATTGGGGGGGGAAACCAGGTGAAAATTGGAAAAACCGTGGGAAAATGGAAAAAAACAGGGGGGAAATGGGAATATCCGGGGGGGGGAATTGGAAAAACCGTGGGGAAAATGGGAAAATCCAGGGGGGAAATGGGAATATCCGGGGGGAAATGGGAAAATCTGGGGGGAAATGGGGAAAAAATGGGGAAATCTGGGGGGAAATGGAAAATGCAGGGGGGAAATGGGAAAATCTGGGAGGAAATGGGGGGAAATATCCAGGTGAAAATTGGAAAAACCGTGGGAAAATGGGAAAATCCAGGGGGAAAATGGGAAATACAGCGGGGAAATGGGAAAATCTGGGGGGAAATTGGAAAAAAATGAGGAAATCCCGGGAAAAATGGGAAAAAATGGGAAAATCCAGGGGGGGGAATTGGGGGGGAAAAACCAGGTGAAAATTGGAAAAACCGTGGGAAAATGGAAAAAAACAGGGGGGAAATGGGAATATCCGGGGGGGGGGGAATTGGAAAAACCGTGGGAAAAATGGGAAAATCCAGGGGGGAAATGGGAATATCCGGGGGGAAATGGGAAAATCTGGGGGGAAATGGGGAAAAAATGGGGAAATCTGGGGGGAAATGGAAAATGCAGGGGGGGAAATGGGAAAATCTGGGAGGAAATGGGGGAAAATATCCAGGTGAAAATTGGGAAAACCGTGGGAAAATGGGAAAATCCAGGGGGAAAATGGGAAATACAGCGGGGAAATGGGAAAATCTGGGGGGAAATTGGAAAAAAATGGGAAAATCCAGGGGAAAATAGGAAAACCTGGTGGAAAATTGGAAAATCTGGGGGGAAATTGGAAAAAATATCCAGGTGAAAATTGGAAAAACCGTGGGAAAATGGGAAAATCCAGGGGGGAAATGGGAATATCCGGGGGGGAAGGGGGAAATCTGGGGGGAAATTGGAAAAAAATGAGGAAATCCCGGGAAAAATGGGAAAAAATGGGAAAATCCGGGGGGGGAATTGGGGGGGGGGGAACCAGGTGAAAATTGGAAAAACCGTGGGAAAATGGGAAAAAAACAGGGGGGAAATGGGAATATCCGGGGGGGGGGAATTGGAAAAACCGTGGGAAAAATGGGAAAATCCAGGGGGGAAATGGGAATATCCGGGGGGAAATGGGAAAATCTGGGGGGAAATTGGAAAAAAATGGGGAAATCTGGGGGGAAATGGAAAATGCAGGGGGGAAATGGGAAAATCTGGGGGGGAATGGGGGAAAATATCCAGGTGAAAATTGGGAAAACCGTGGGAAAATGGGAAAATCCAGGGGAAAAATGGGAAATACAGCGGGGAAATGGGAATATCCGGGGGGGGATTGGAAAAACCGTGGGAAAAATGGGAAAATCCAGGGGGGGAATGGGAATATCCGGGGGGAAATGGGAAAATCTGGGGGGAAATTGGAAAAAAATGGGGAAATCTGGGGGGAAATGGAAAATGCAGGGGGGAAATGGGGAAAAATATCCAGGTGAAAATTGGAAAAACCGTGGGAAAATGGGAAAATCCAGGGGGGAAATGGGAATATCCGGGGGGAAGGGGGAAATCTGGGGGGGAATTGGAAAAAATGGGAAAATCCGTTGGAAAATGGGAAAACCTGGTGGAAAATTGGAAAATCTGGGGGGAAATTGGAAAAAATATCCAGGTGAAAATTGGAAAAACCGTGGGAAAATGGGAAAATCCAGGGGGGAAATGGGAATATCCGGGGGGGAAGGGGGAAATCTGGGGGGAAATTGGAAAAAATGGGAAAATCCGTGGGAAAATGGGAAAATCCAGGGGGGAAATGGGAAATACAGCGGGGAAATGGGAAAATCTGGGGGAAATTGGGGAAAAAATGGGAAAATCCAGGGGAAAATAGGAAAACCTGGTGGAAAATTGGAAAATCTGGGGGGAAATTGGAAAAAATATCCAGGTGAAAATTGGAAAAACCGTGGGAAAATGGGAAAATCCAGGGGGGAAATGGGAATATCCGGGGGGGGGGAGGGGGAAATCTGGGGGGAAATTGGAAAAAATGGGAAAATCCGTTGGAAAATGGGAAAATCCAGGGGGGAAATGGGAAAATCTGGGGGGAAATTGGAAAAAATATCCAGGTGAAAATTGGAAAAACGGTGGGAAAATGGGAAAATCCAGGGGGGAAATGGGAATATCCGGGGGGGAAGGGGGAAATCTGGGGGGAAATTGGAAAAAATGGGAAAATCCGTTGGAAAATGGGAAAATCCAGGGGGGAAATGGGAAAATCCGGGGGGAAATGGGAAAATCTGGGGGGGAATCGGAAAAAATATCCCGGTGAAAATTGGGAAAACCGTGGGAAAATGGGAAAATCCGTGGAAAAATGGAAGAAACGGGGGGAATGGGAAAATCCGGGGGGAAATGGGAAAAATATCCAGGTGAAAATTTGAAAAACCGTGGGAAAATGGGAAAATCCAGGGGGAGGTTTGAAAATCCGGGAAAATGTTGGAAAATCCATGAAAATCGGGGAGGAAATTGGAAAAAGTGGGAAAATCCAGGGGAAATTTAGAAAAAATATGACAATCCGTCGGGGGGGGGGATTTGGGAAACCCGGAGAAAAATGGGAAAATCCGGGGGGGAATTCTCCTTTTTCATCCCTCTCCAGGTTCAACTTTGTGGCCAAAAAGCTGCACAAGAGGCTCCGCCAATTGGGCGGCTGCCCGCTGCTTCCGCCCGCTTTGGGGGACGACCAGCACGATTTGGGGTGAGTCTATTATTATTATTATTATTATTATTATTATTATCCTCTCTAATCGTCCCGCAAGTTGTTCCTCCATGAATAAAGCCTTTGCTCCGCTATAATATATTATTATTATTATCCTCTCTAATCGTCCCGCAAGTTGTTCCTCCATGAATAAAGCCTTTGCTCCTCTATAATATATTATTATTATTATTATTATTATTATTATTATTATTATTATTATTATTATTATCCTCTCTAATCGTCCCGCAAGTTGTTCCTCCATGAATAAAGCCTTTGCTCCTCTATAATATATTATTATTATTATTATTATTATTATTATTATTATTATTATTATTATTATCATCCTCTCTAATCGTCCCGCAAGTTGTTCCTCCATGAATAAAGCCTTTGCTCCTCTATAATATATTATTATTATCCTCTCTAATCGTCCCGCAAGTTGTTCCTCCATGAATAAAGCCTTTGCTCCTCTATATATTATTATTATTATTATTATTATTATTATTATCCTCTCTAATCGTCCCGCAAGTTGTTCCTCCATGAATAAAGCCTTTGCTCCTCTATATTATTATTATTATTATTATTATTTTCCTCTCTAATCGTCCCGCAAGTTGTTCCTCCATGAATAAAGCCTTTGCTCCTCTATAATATATTATTATTATTATTATTATTATTATTATCCTCTCTAATCGTCCCGCAAGTTGTTCCTCCATGAATAAAGCCTTTGCTCCTCTATAATATATTATTATTATTATTATTATTATTATTATTATTATTATTATCCTCTCTAATCGTCCCGCAAGTTGTTCCTCCATGAATAAAGCCTTTGCTCCTCTATAATATATTATTATTATTATTATTATTATTATTATTATTATGATGATGATCCACTCTAATCGTCCCGCAAGTTGTTCCTCCATGAATAAAGCCTTTGCTCCTCTCTAATTTATTATTATTATTATTATTATTATTATTATTATTATTATTATTATTATCCTCTCTCTAATATATTATTATTATTATTATTATTATTTTTATTATTATTATTATTATCCTCTCTAATCGTCCCGCAAGTTGTTCCTCCATGAATAAAGCCTTTGCTCCTCTATAATATATTATTATTATTATTATTATTATTATTATTATTATTATTATTATTCTCTCTAATCGTCCCGCAAGTTGTTCCTCCATGAATAAAGCCTTTGCTCCTCTATATTATTATTATTATTATTATTATTATTATTATTATCCACTCTAATCGTCCCGCAAGTTGTTCCTCCATGAATAAAGCCTTTGCTCCTCTATATTATTATTATTATTATTATTATTATTATTATTATTATTATTATTATTATCCTCTCTAATCGTCCCGCAAGTTGTTCCTCCATGAATAAAGCCTTTGCTCCTCTATAGTATATTATTATTATTATTATTATTATTATTATTATTATTCTCTCTAATCGTCCCGCAAGTTATTCCTCCATGAATAAAGCCTTTGCTCCTCTATATATATTATTATTATTATTATTATTATTATTATTATTATTATTATTATGTTTTATTATTGTTATTATTATTTTATGTTATATTATTGCTGTTATTATTATTATTTCACTAAATTTTATTATGCTATATTATTGTTGTCGTTGTTGTTGTTTATATTATTGTTATTATTATTGTTATTTTATTAAATCATGTTATTTTATTGTTGTTGTTTTATTATATTTTATTATTGTTATTATTATTATTTTATCTTATGTTCTATTATTGCTGCTATTGTTATTATTATTATTTTATTAAATTTTATTATTATTATTATTATTGTTGTTTATTATATTTTATTTTATTATTGTTGTTGTTATTATTATTCTTATTATTAACGACCGCTGGATCCCTTTCTGTCCTCCTGCAGGCCGGACGCCGCAGTGGATCCCTGGCTAGTGGATCTCTGGGAGAAGATCCTGACTTTGTATCCTCTTCCTCCCGGCCTGGAAATCCTGAGTCCGGACGTCGTGTAAGCAATATTCATGGAGGAACAACTTGCGGGACGATTAGAGAGGATAATAATAATAATATATTATAGAGGAGCAAAGGCTTTATTCATGGAGGAACAACTTGCGGGACGATTAGAGAGGATAATAATAATAATAATAATAATAATAATAATAATAATAATAATAATAATATATTATAGAGGAGCAAAGGCTTTATTCATGGAGGAACAACTTGCGGGACGATTAGAGAGGATAATAATAATAATAATAATAATAATTATTATTATTATTATTATTATTATTATTATTATTATTATTATTATCCGTGTAAGCAATATCAACATCAGCTGCTTGCATTATTATTATTATGAATAAATAAATGAAATTTCTTATGAATAAATAAATAAATACATTGAATACATTAAATCTATTATTATTATTATTATTATTATTATTATTATTATTATCATTATCATCATCATCATTATTATTTGTTGGATGCCCAACTCAACATCAGCTGCTTATTATTATTATTATTCCAACTTCTTTCCCCCCTCTTCTTTAATAATAATATGAATAATATTATTATTCCCATTATTATTATTATTATTATTATTATTATTATTATTATTATTATTTTGTTCTTCTTCTTCTTCTTCTTCTTCTTCTTCTTATTCCAACCTCTTCTTTGATAATAAGATGAATTATATTATTATTATTATTATTATTATTATTATTATTATTATTATTCCAACCTCTTCTTTCATAACA